>NW_015175408.1:326447-358070 GCF_001447785.1 Gekko japonicus
GCCGGTGTCATTTATATCTCCGGTACCTGGCATTACATTTTATGGCAGACATGGCCCAGCCTGACAAAGTAAATGACAGATCAGGCCCTCGTAACAAATGAGCTTGACACCTCTGCTTTAGAGAGCCAAAGCTCCCCTTCGCCAAATACCTTCCTCAGGTATAGGGGGCTTTGACTCTTGAAACCTTATACTCTGGAGCTCTTGTTGATCTTTAAGGTTCTACTGAACTTGAAGGTTAGCCAAAGGTACAGATGAACGATTGCTGCTGCAAGTACTTTGATTTGATTGCAACTGGAGGTGAGGATCGAGAGGTTATGTCAAAGTCTTCGCAGAAGAGGTAACTTCTGGGGTGTGAAGGAAGGGATCACATAACATTATGGAGAACAATGTTACGCTGTACTTCTTGGGAATGTGAAGGCTGCACTGTTTTATCTGGACCCAGTTGCAAGCATCTGATTGTAAGCATTCAGAGGGACTCTTAGATCTCACCGCGGTTAATTTCTACACGCAGACGTGCCAGAACTCAAGGTTGCCCGGAAGCCACAGTCTCTGATCTAGAAACTCTGCTCCTTAATCCAGAGATCTGTGGCTTCTGGCAGGGGTTATTCAATATGCAGGTAATAGGCTCTGAAGTGTCTCTTCTTTATTGTAGCTTCAAACATTCCAGGGCTGAGCCCTGGGTAGTAAACAAGGAGCGCTGGCTCAAATTAATTAAACCCTGGGGAGCTGATAACAGAGGATTGGGGGAGAGTCCTCATTTCTGCTGAAGTTGCCACCCTGATGTATTGAAATTAGGATAACCATCCCCTTGTCTACTGCTAGGCGGCTCCTTGAATATTAAATTTATTCTCCTTCTGTGCCAGAAGCGATGCTGGTTCTGTTATCTTACCTGTATTTCAGGAGATCTTGTTTTAAGAAAGGAATGATGTTGTGCAGGATTACCCCCGTGCAGGCAGTCCCTAGTGATGGCTTTGCATCTTGTGAAGAGCAGTCGCATGAGCCGCTCTCTCTTTGTGTATGTCTGTATGTGCATGCAGGCACACACATGCATTTCATGTTCAGTGCCACATCCAGAAGTGCATTTATTCTGATTTTCCTTCTCCGTATTTCTATGGTTGTTCATTATTTTACTAGCAAAACTGTCCACCGTGGCCCTGTTTTCAACACAGAGAAAGGACATCCCCAATGTGTATCACACAGATCCTCTATGTACATGGGCTTGGTGCATCCTTTGTGGGAGCCCTGGGAGATCTACAAGCCTCACCCCTGGCTCCACTCAGTTTTAACCCCTTCCATCAGTTCTTATAGGCTGCAGCACAGGCTCTCTCTATTCTTACAGGGCATGGTACTAATTGCTCATATAGAACAGGAATCACCAAAATGGTCCCTGTGGCCGCCATGGTGCCTGCTGGCACTTTTCATGGTGCCTACCAAGTATTTTTAGAAAGTGGGTGGGGTCAGGTGAGGCTTTTGCCCAGTTGGGCTTCCGATTGATCACTGGAGATCTGACTGAAGAGAGAAGAGTAGATTGGATTTATACCCTGCCCTTCACTACCCAAAAGAGTCGCAGAGCAGCTTTCAATCTCCTTTCCCTTCCCCTCCCCACAACAGACACCCTGCGAGGTAGGTGGGGCTGAGAGAGCTCTTTCGAGGACTGCTCTTGAGAGAACAGCTATGAAAAAACTTGTATCTGGCCCAAGGTCACACCAGCAGCTGCATGTGAAGGAGTGGGGAATCAAACCCAATTCTCCCAGGTTGGAGTCCACCGCTCTTAACCACTAAACCAAACTGATTGGCTGTGCAGATTAAAATAACATTGTTTCAGTGGCAGCTGCCATCTCAGTGCTGGTTTTATTTTCTGTCCCTCCGTTCCCAGTGTATTTTCTCGATTACCCCTCTTCTCCCCTGCCCTTGGGCTTCCTCTATTTGCATGGCTCCACCTCCTTTGGCAGCCATTTTGTAGTTGCACCCGCCACCTTACTTTCAGTCACACAAGGAAGATCGTTGTGCTGTTGTGGCAGCTGTTGCCAAAGCAATGTTTTTAAAAATCTGCACAGCCAATCAACTCTTCAGTGGCCAATTACAAGCCCTGCTGGACAAAAGCCCCACCTGGCCCCCACCCATTTTCTAAAAACACTCGGTGACAACAGGAAAGGTTTCAGCAGCCACTATACGGTGCCCATGCGCACCACGTTGAGGACCTCACTCTACGGTATGCTGTCGATTCTAGGATAAATCCCACCCCAAATTCTCCCCTCCACAGGCACTGCCCCAAGATCTCCAGGAATTTCCCAGGCTGGAGTTGGCAAGCCTAATAGGGAGCCCATTACACAAAGCAGGGTGGCAGCAATCCCTGTAATTCAAGCACCGCAGTCAAGCACCCCTGGCTCTGGAGGGCACCACTCTCTATAGGGAGAGGCAGAACTAGCCCCTTCTCAACCATGTCCCTGGCCACAGCCATTTTACTTGGTCATACCAAAATTAATAGGAGCCATTGAGAGCCAAGCCTGCTCCTTTCAATGCTGTCCCTCCCTAGTTTACATTTCTCAGTATGCCACTGCAGCATGTGATGGAATCTGAGGAATTTGGCTTTTTAAAAACCAATAGACCTTATCTGAATATACAGCTGCCTGGTCCTCCCTAAGTCTCAGGTCAGCTAATAATCAATCTAAAAGCAAATACTGAACAGCTTGTTAAAATTCAGCTTAGTCTCCCTCATGCTTATAGGCCGCAATTCAAAGCAATGGGATTGTTAGCGCAAGAGGGATTTCGGGATACTGTATATGTTGCTGCCAATGTGAAATTTTTACATTTGTGTTAGGAGCCAACCTAACTCAAACACCTAATAAGTGAAACACCCCAAAACACAACAGGGAGAAAGCCTTTCTTGCTGTCTCGGTTTAATGCTACGTTTACCAAAAAGGAAGATGATCTTGGACGTATGACTATCCCCCTAGAAATGGTTAAACATAACCAGTGTTCTCTCTAAGCTGAGTTAGGGTGCGGTCACACTGACCTCTTGCCGCGCTGTTGTTCCTGCTGTCCTTTTATCCATGACATTTTGTATTGGGTGAAGATGGTCACATAGTCCCTCTCTCAACCGCTTTAATTGTGCAAACTACTGATCAGACAGCCGCGCCGCCCCTTGTGGTGGTGCAGGAATTTTTTTAAAAAATCAATTGCGCATGCACTTTTGCGCCTTTACGCATGGAATAATTACATAGCAGGTTTTTTGCACATGTGCAAAACAGTGGTAAGAAAGAAAGAAAGAAAGAAAGAAAGAAAGAAAGAAAGAAAGAAAGAAAGAAAGAAAGAAAGAAAGAAAGAAAAAGAAAGAAAGAAAGAAAGAAAGAAAGAAAGAAAGAAAGATAGATAGATAGATCATGGCGATATGCAGTCCAGATACGGAAGTTGTGGAATCGCAGCGGGAAAACCCGGAAAGTACTCGTTCCGGCCAGTGCCGGAAAATGCAGCAGAGAACCACGAAAATTGCGGGACTAAGCCCGCTTCGGCATGGGAGGCGGATTGGCCTATCTGGTCAGCAAATTTAAATGTGGGAGGGAACAGCGGCGAAACCCGATAATAAGGACCGTGTGACCACACCCTTAGTGTGAGCTAGCTCACAGTTTTTTAGCCTCTGGCTCACACATTTTTGTGAAGGATGGCTCCAGAGCAAACTAATTTATGCAGTAGCCAAATCACTCGCTCACAACTTTAATGCCAGTAGTTCACAAAGTAGAATTTTTTCTCACAAGACTCCAAAGCTTAGAGGGAGCATTGAACATAACTGTAACTTTTATGTGAAGTTAAGGCAGCACCCCTCTTTTCTTGATGGCACATGTGGGGGAAAACCTAGTCTCCTAGGTACAAAGGGTGTGTGATTCGTATTAAGAGCGCTTTTCCAGATGATCTTGGAATGAGCTGGGGAGGAGATAAGAAGTACAGAGGATCTTCCTCATGATGGGTGGGCAGAGTTTACCAGTCATCCCCCCCTAGGGTTGCCAAATCTTCTTCCTCCCGCGGCGGGGGAGCGTCGCCGCGGTCCGGGAGTCGGGTGTACGTGCGCGCGCGTGTGCGCGCTGGCAGCACGTCGCCGGAAGTGACGGGCGACGTGCTGACGTTGGGGGCGTGGCTGAGCTCGTCGGAGGGGGAAACCATATGGTTCCCCCCGGGCCACAATCTCCACCCCCACCCCAATCTTGTGCAATAGCTGTTGATGTACATTTTCCAAAAAGTGCTAAACTGAAGTGGGAAGTTTGAGAAGTTTGCTTCTCAAGCCAGTACAGTTTTCAGCAGACCAGTACCAAGCCAACATCTAATACCAGAAGTTTTAATGAGGACAGCGGAATTTGGATGCACATTTAAGTACATGGATTCCAACCAAAAGCTGGTGTGGTGTGTAGGGTTGTATAGACCTGGGTATGAATCCTGCCTTATTCATGTATTTACTTGATTTATACCCCACCTTTCTCTGCAAAGGAGACCAAAAGTGGTTTAGATTGTTCTCTTCTCCTTCATTTTATCTTCACAACAACCCTGAGGGGTAAATTAAGCTGAAAGCTTGTGACCAGTGTTCCCTCTAAGCTGAGTTAGTGTGAGCTAGCTCACAGTTTTTTAGCCTCCAGCTCAAACATTTTTGTCTTAGCTCAGGAAGGATGGCTCCGGAGCAAAGTAATTTATGCAGCAGCCAAATCGCTTGCTCACAACTTTAATGCCAGCAGCTCACAACGTAGAATTTTTGCACACAAGACTCCACAGCTTAGAGGGAACATTGCTTGTGACAGGCCCAAGGTCACCCACCAAGCTCCCATGGCTGATTGGGGATTCGAACATCGCTCTGAGATCCTAACTGGACACTCTTAACTATACCACACTAGCTGGGTAACCTTGGGCAAATCACGCTAGGCTTAAGCATGCTGACAGAGTTTTTGTGAGCATCAAATGGGTAGAAGCCCATGCATACTATCTTAACTTCTTTAAAAGAACAGCAAGATATAATTTGGATAAATAAGGAATAAATTGGCGAATGCAAGCAAGAAACTCTTATTGCTTGCATTCGCCAATTTATTCCTTATATACGCATGTATGTTTATTTGGAGGTTTATTACCCCAGTCATTGCCCTGACCTGGGTGGCCCAGACTAGCCCAATCTAATCAGATTTCAGAAGCTAAGCAGGGTCAGCCCTGGTCAGTACTTGGATGGTTGACCACCAAGGAAGCCCAGGGTTGCTCCGCAGAGGCAGGCAGTGGCAAACCACCTCTGAATGTCTCTTGCCTTGAAAACCCTACGGGGATGTACGGGGATGCTCCCTCTAAGCTGTCGAGTCTTGTGAACAAAAATTCTACTTTGTGAGTGAACGATTTGGCTACTGCATAAATTAGTTTGCTCTGGAGCCATCCTTCCTGAGCTAAGAGAAAAATGTGTGAGCCGGAAGGTAAAAAACTGTGAGCTAGCTCACACTAACTCAGCTTAGATGGAACACGGGGTCACCATAAGTTGGCTGGGACTTGATCGCACTCTCCACCTCCGCCAAAGTTCATGATAGCCAATTAGGGCTGCCAAGTGGGGGCGGGTGGCAGGTAAACCCCCACTTCAGAGGCCCAATTTCCGCCGTCGCGGAATCGGGCCCCAGGGGGAACTCCGCCCCCCAAAGCGCAGCGTGGCTGTGACTCACCGGAGGTGACGCAACCACGTCGATCATGTTGTGGGTGTGGCCCCGATTGTCGGAGGGAAAACTATGGTTTCCCCTCCGATGATCGGGGCCACGCCCTCAACGTGATCGACGTTGCGCGCCACGCGCGTCAACAAAGAGCTCCTGGAGCCTGGCGAGGCTCCGCCGCTGGTAAGAGAAAATGACTTGGCAACCCTACAGCCAATGGATCGTGCAACCAAATGCATCCATTTAGGATATGTGTGCAGCTCTTTCATTGTACACCCCAAATGGGAGCAATCCCACAATTTAATTAGGTCTCTCTTTCTCTTTTTGGTACACTGTAAACTTGAGCACGCCATAAAGTTTCTTTTTCAGCCTTCTGGAATTTCACTTGCCTTATAAGATTTGATCAAAATTAAAATCAACAGAGCAGAGATCTCCTCCGCCAGCTCCTTTTTTGAACTCTTGGGTGCAATTTATCCCAGGCTGCTGATTTTAAAATGTTTATTCCTAGTAGATGCTGTTTAACATCCTCCCCAGGTGCAGTTTGCAACGGAAGATGGTTCATCATCATTATGGGATATGGATGTATCACTCCGCTTCTTCCCAAATACAGAACAGAAATATTTATTGAACACTTCTGCCTTCTCTCTGTCATTAATAATAATTTTCCCCCCATCATCTGTCGAGTGATGCCCCCACATCATTGTTAGGGTTTCATTTGTTCTTGATAGAAAACTTTTTAAAAATCCCTTTCTTATTGTCCTTAGCTCTGTCAGTGGCAAGCCTTTCGCCAATAGCTGTCGCTTCTCTTATTAACTTTGTACATCTCCTAATTGATAATTTATATTGATTCTTTGCCCTTTCATTTCCCCATTTGCTATTTCCCCCCCCACTTCCTTTGAGGTTATAGCCAGAGGAAATGGTTCTGTTTCGGTTGCAAGAAAAGCAGCATCCTGAACAGGAAGGGCTGGTTTTGATATGACCTCCCCCCCCCCGTTCTCCTATGATTGTTTTGCATAAATACCACCCTAAAAGGGGGGGGGGACACAGGACATGCAAGGGTACCAAGTAAAAGCCACAAATTACTTCGCACCCATGTCGTTTTGCATAAATACCACCCTAAAAGGGGGGGGGGACACAGGACATGCAAGGGTACCAAGTAAAAGCCACAAATTACTTCGCACCCATGTCCCCAGCCGTCCAGTCTTTCCTCTTCTGCATGCACCCAATAGATAGCGCTTACTCAAGCTCGTTCCTTGGAAAAGATTGTCTCCCCCTTCCACGTCTCTAATAATTAAGAGATTATAATTTCCTGTTCACCCATAGATATAAATTTGAAAGGGCAACAGGGTGTTGTGTTAGGGTTGCCAACCTCCAGCTGCAGCCTGGAGGTTCCCCGGGAATTATATCTGATCTCTAGACAACAGAGATCAGTCTCCCTAGAGAAAATGGCTGCTTTGGAAGGTGGATTCTGTAGCATTATACCCTGCTGAGATCCCTCCCCAGATTCTACCCCTAAAGCTCCAGGAATTTCCAAACCAGAGTTGGCAACCTGTGTGAATAAACGTGTATGAAATCTAACCTTTTGCTGCATAATTTAATGGGCAACTCCTCTGTGCCTGACGATCTTGGACATACTAGGGTTGCCAGCCTCCAGGTGGGGCCTGGAGATCCCCGCATTTACAACTGATCTCCAGCTGGCAGAGATCAGCTCCCCTGGAGAAAATGGACCACAGTGACTTGCCCAAGGTTGCACCCCACCAATGTTCACTGTGCAAAAATGATTCTAGTCCAATTACAGTCCACGAATTTGCTTTTTCTTTATGGATTGTAACTGGACTAGAATCATTTTTGCACAGTGAACATTGATGGGGTGCACCCCTGGAGAAAATGACTGCTTTGAAGGGTGGACTCTGTGGCACTGTATCATGCTGAGGTCCCGCCCCTCCCCAAACCCCGCCTTCTCCTGGATCCACACCCAAAGTCCCCAGGTATTTTCCAACTCAGACCTGGCAACCCTAGCACTTACATGGATGTAACCTATGAATTTAATTAATTCCTGCCCCACATGTAAGTTTTCTACTTCATCCATAAAGACTCCCCCTTAATTCTACACTGCCACTCTCATTTACCCCCCTTTCCTATCCTCACCGTACTCCATCTACCTTAACCCAGCCTTGTTTGGCTCATATGGGCTGCAATCCTAAAGACACTTTCCTGGGAGTAAGCCCTATTGAATAACACTAAACTTACTCATTAGACCTGCTTAGCCTTGCTTGTTTCTCAGAGCTTCATCCACCAAATCAGTCTCTCTGACCCTCAGCAGCCCGTGCCACCATGATCCAATAAATGCTAGATATTCCTGTATATAGAGAGTTCACAACAATCTTGTAAAGTAGGTCGGTATTATCTCCATACTCGACATCTTTTCATAAGGGACTGTTATCCATTTACACTGCGTAATCCACTTGGAGCCTCCGTGAGAGAGGTGGACTATAAATACAGAGCATAAATAAATATTGCAGATTTGAGGGGGAGATTGCAGCGTGTGGATGGAGTGGCTTGTCTGAGACCGACCTAGTGAATTTATGACCAAGGCAATTGAACTAAGGGTTTCCACAGCTCAGTCTTTTTTTAGCTCAGCCTCAATCAGCCAGCTTTCCTGGCTGTACCATGTTCTGTCGGTGTACTAGATCTGAGCAGCAAATGCATGGAAAGATCAGTGGCCGCCCAGGTAGAAATGAAATCCATCAAAGTCTGAGTTTGGATCCTTTATAGTAGAGTGCATGCTAACCTTCAGCAGCTACTAGCGTTGCCAACCTCCAGGTGGTAGCTCAAGATCTCCGACTATTACAACTGATCTCCCGGCAACAGAGATCCGTCTACCTGAAGAAAACGGCCGCTTTGGAAGGTGGACTCTATGGCATTATACCCCTCTGAAGTCCCTCCCCTCTCCAAATCCCGCCCTCCTCAGGCTCCATCCCCCAAATCTCCAGATATTTCTCATCCCAGAGCTGGCAACCCTAACAGCTACCGTTAAGCACATATGGGAGAACAGATGCCTGCTGAAGTGGATATTCCATTTGGCCACTAGGAAAAATGTCCCTAGGATTCCAGCCTCAGGGTAGTCATGACTAAGGACCAAACCGGATGTGATGGAGCACAACCAGATTTGTATTCTGCCAGATCTTACAAAATGAAGACGAAAGAGGGGCTAAAGCACAACATGGTGGTGGTGGTGGGAAACTACTTCAAAAGCTCTACAGGGGAGGGGAAAATGAGCTCCTCCTCAACAAAGTGGGTTTTTTGGGGGCGGGGTTAACCAATGCTCCCTCTAAGCTGTGGAGAAAAGAGGAGCTAAAGCACAACATGGTGTGGGGGGGAAACAAAACTACTTCAAAAGCTCTACGGGGGAGGGGGAAATGAGCTCCTCCTCAACAAAGTGGGGTTTTTTTTTGGGGGGGGTAACCAATGCTCCCTCTAAGCTGTGGAGTCTTGTGAACAAAAATTCCACTTTGTGAGCTACCGGCATTAAAGTTCTGAGCGAGCGATTTGGCTACTGCATGAATTAGTTTGCTCTGGAGTCATCCTTCCTGAGCGAAGACAAAAATGTGTGAGCCGGAGGCTAAAAAGCTGTGAGCTGGCTCACACTAACTCAGCTTAGAGGGAACACTGGGGGTAACCCTTGACCATTCTGTGTTTTAAGCAGGGGCAGGCTGGGAAGTTAAGAGAACCCAGGACCAAGCCAAATTTTGTTGGCCCTAGAACCAACACTGCAGGGGGCAGTGCCACTGAGCCCAGACCTGACCAGTGGCATCGACCATGGGCACTGACGTTGCTGCTTGCTGAAGGGGCCCAAGTGTGGCTGGCAGAGGTGTCGGGGCTGGGGTCTGCTTGCTCTTGGCCACCAGCAGCTCTCCAGGGCAGTGGCCCACTCAGAACTTCCCCAGCAAGTTAAATGTCTAGTCCGCCTGTGGTTTTCAGTCTCTCCCGACATCCCTTGCTAAGCTTTCTGAGGATTTGGCAGGGACTTGAACCATCCTCTGTCCTGTGGAGCTTGTCCCCACATCCCAAGGAAACCACAGGGAGAGGTTTTAACAAGTCCCATTGCTTTTAAGGTGCTTTAAACCTCAGAGCCCTGACCTGGATAGCCAGGCCAGCCGTGTCTTGTGAGACCTTGGAAGCTAAGCTGGGTCAGCCCTGGTTAGTACTTGGATGGGAAACCACCAAGGAAGTCCAGGGTCGCTACAGAGGCAGCCACAAACCACCTCTCAACATCTCTTGCCTTTCAAACCCTAGAGTCACCAGAAGACTGTGACCTGATGGCATTAGTCCTGACTAATTTTAGCAGGATCTAGGCCCTATGGCCTTGTTTTCCTTATCACTGGCTTCGGGTCCTTAAGCAGGCAATGAAAGGAGCACAAACAGCTTATTGTTATGCATATCACATGGGCCTCAGGTAAGCGCACCCAGCTCCGGGAAGCTGAAGGGATGTATACAAAAGCCATCCTATCGCTTCCACCCACCTCCCCACATGCCAAGCATGGTTATTCCACCCACCCCCCTTCCAAGAACACCTCCTGGCGGGGACTCTCTTCCCGTTCCCATCACAACGATGGAGACAGTCCTCCCTCCCCCCCCCCCCCCCCCCCCCCCCCCCCCCCCCCCCCCCCACCCCCCCCCCCAAATTGGACACGAGCGGCTGCGCGGTAGGGAGGGTGGGGTCCCGGCGCTCGTTTGCTCCAAATGTGCCTTCTCTTCTCCCCCCACCCCTTAGGAAGAAGGGGGGCCCCGCCGCATATCTGCATGGTGGCGGATAGAAGCTCCCCCCTTGGAAGCGAACGAGATCGGGCCAAAAAGGAGGAGGAGGAGGTGGGGGGTGGACGGGCGTGGAGAGGCGGGGAATCAAGCAAGCTGGTGCAAACCCCAATGAGATTTTTGCATTTGCAACGGGGGGGGGAGGAGAGGAGCAGCCGCAGCAGCCCCGGGCCGCCCGCGACCGAGGCGAGCCAGCGAAGAAGAGCGAGCAAGCGCCCGCCGCTGATGGATGGCGCTTTCATAACTTCCTCTGTATTAAAGTGCGGGTTCACCGCGAGGGCAGGCCCATCCATCACGCCGCTGAATGGGCCTTTGATTTGCTGAGAGCACCAGGCGCTGCGCTGGCTGTCTGCTCTGCCGGCGCGGTTAATATCTATCGCTGCAGCCGTGGGGGAGATGATGACGCGAGGAGGGAGGGAGGGAAGGAAGGGGGGTGGTGGAATATAGGCCCGGTTCTAGGAAAGAGGCAGAGGGAAGGAGTTGTCGGTGCATGCAAGCCGCCTGTTCTTTTTTTAGAAGAGGAGGGCGCGCCGCGCGCGCGCGCGCACACACAAAGGAAACGCCACCTTCCCCAGCACTGTGCAGCCTTTACCACCGCTTCAGATAAGACGGAAAGAGAAGCGTTTGCAGCCAGCACCGGAATAGCACACCCCCCCCCCACCTCCGCCCCAGGAAATGTGTGAAAGAGGCGAGTGTCTGCAGATGCAGTAAGCAGACGGCCCTGGAGCCCTGGGTGCGCATGGTATCTTGGCAAGCTGGCGTCTCCCTTCCTAGCGAAAAGAATAAATAACTGGAGCACAGAGTTGTATGGAAAGACCCATCTTTTGCCCCAGACGCCTTTCTCTCTGGTCCTGGGGCTCAGGAATAGCGCATTGGCTCTGCAGACGGAAGGTCCCATGCTCAGTCCCTGAGTGGGTAGTAAGTGATGGCGCTGACCGACTTCTGGTTGAGACCCTGGAGCGCCAATGCCGGTCAGACGATGTTACAAGCAACCTTCATGGAAATTTAGTGGTCTGATTCAGTGCAAGGTAGCATCCTGTGGCGGTGCTCAGAAGGCTACCAGTGCAATCCTAAGAACGCTTGCCCGGAGGTTAAACCCTCCGTTGAGTAGACCTGCAGAGGAGGGCTTCCTGCATTGGGGAGTCCCTTTTTGGGGGGTAAACTTTGACATGGAAATCGTGAGCCAGGAAGGAGCCCTGATCATGTGTGACGTGAGGTTCATTGTGAGGACACTCCCCCACCCCAGCAAGCCCAGGGAATGTACAGTGTGCAACCTGAATGCAGATTCTGTACATTAGGGTTGCCAGTTGGGAAATACCTGGAGATTTTGGGGGTGGAGCCTGAGGATGGTGGAGTTTGGTGAGGGGAGGGATTTCAATGGGGTATAATGCCATAGAGTCCACCTTACAAAGCGGCCATTTTCTCCAGGTGAACTGATCTCTTTCACCTGGAGATCAGCTGTGATAGTGGGAGATCTCCAGCTACCCCCTGGAGGTTGGCAACACTAGTGTACGTACAACCAGTGCACACTTTGGGAAGCTACAGCCAATCCGCACTGCCTCACCGCCCCCACACATACAATGGTCAGGTGTGATCATCTGCATGAGAGTTTGCCATCTTATCGTCCACAGAAGTGTGGCATGACCGACTGAGTTGGGGAAGGGGTGTACTGTGAGGATACAGAAGGGAGTGCAAAAGGGTTTCTGACATGACTGCATCTCCACTTAACTCCCCTCCATATAAATTGCAGTGTCTATATTAATATATATTCCTGCCCCCAAAATTAGTTGTTAGTAGGCTGCAACCAAAATGACACTCTTGCAGTGCCTTAAAGACTAACAAGAGTATTGTGGCCCCGGTCACACGGCAAAGTTGCCGTGGGAGACGCACGGGAGTCCCGCGGATTTTCCGGGCGCAATCACACCCCAACATCTGGGAAGCGCAGTGCTCCCGTGGCGAACCTGTGGCTCCCCGCCAAAGGTGCGGAGTTAAAAACTAGTACCCATGGGGTCGTGAAGAGTCGGACTCGACTGTGCGACTGAACAATGAGGTACTAGTTTCCGGAAACCACGGGGCAAGGGTGGGCGTCTGACCGCGTTTCTGGTGGACTGTCGTGGCATCCGGCGGCTGCCAATGTTCCGTCGCGACCAAGGGGATTTTTACCCCCAAGTCTCCGCAGGATGGGGGAAAGGGCCCAACGGCGCATGCGCAGAAACAGGAAGCGGCATTTGCCACAGGAGCAGCGCGGCGCGAGTGCCAGTTTGAACGGCCGTGCTGCTGCTTTGCCGCGCTGTGGACTAGCCGTCTGATCTGCACCTGACGCCTACCCACAGGACCTCGAAAGGACTTCTGATCGGGCTGCCGCGTGTTATTTTCCTCCGGGGCAATTATCCATGCCTCCCCCCCCCCCCGCATTTTCCAGCCCGTGTGCCCGGGGCCTAAGTTTATTTAGTTGGCCTGCTTGCACCTTTGACTCTAGAATGCTTATGCAATGAATACATGGATATATTTATTTCATTTACACTCTGACTTTCTCCCAAGTGGGGGCCCAAAGCTGCTTATGTTGTTCTCCTCTCCTCCATTTTATCCTCACCACAACCCTGTGAGGTAGGCTAGGCTGATAGCATGTGACTGGCCCAAGGTCACCCAGTGAGCTTCCATGGCAGAGTGGGAATTCCAACCTGGGTCGTGTCCAGAAGCACCTATAGAATGGCTTTGGGGGTGATTGTAATAAATGTAAGCAGAACGTGAAAATTTGTTTTTCGAATTCACCGGAACTTTTTTAAAAAAATTAAGTTTCAGCTCATGTAATCGTCCTTCAGAAAATAGCACGAGTGACATATTCAATTAAACCAAAAGGGCTGGTCAGATGGTTTCTCTATAGCAGGGGTCCCCAATCTTTTTGAGCCTGCAGGCACTTTTGGAATTCTGACACAGCGGGGTGGGCACAGCCACAAAATGGCTGCCGCAGGAGGTGGAGCCTGCCATTCAAAGGTTGCTGCAGCTTACCTTCAAACACACAATGAAGATCCTTGTGCTGTGGTGGCATCTGCTGACAAAGCAACATTTTAAAAAGTCTGCACAGCTATACAAATCTCCAGTAGCCAATCAGAAGATTTGCTGGCCAAAGCCCCATCTGGCCCTGCCCACTTTCTAAAAATTTTTTTGTTAGGCTCCAAGAAAGGTGCAGTGTAGGCAGGCGCCATGGCACACGTGGGCACCACGTTGGGGACCTCTGCTCTGTAGCATAGCCCTGGTCCAGCTGGTGCATCTATCTGCATAACTGTCCTAGAGAGCAGAGGCGGCAAGCACTTGCTGGATGTTAGTGAATTAATCCTTACGGATTTACACCAAGATTTCAAGTTGGGGAAAGGATCAATTAATCTCAGATTCACTACGCATAGAATTCCACTCTTTATCATAGATGCACACTTTTGCACTCACCAGATATAATGCCCCCTCCCCAAAAAAAAACCAGAGAGAAATTCATTGCGTCCAAAAATCTGCACCAGCGCACACACCATATTCAGTTAGGCATCTCCAACCTTTTCTCAGCTTGTGGGCACCTCTGAAATTCTCCCACAGGGCACAACTACAAAATGTCTGCATTGGGAGGTGGAGCCAACCACAAAATGGCTGCCGCAAGAAGCCCTGGCAACTGCAGAATGGCAGAGAGTAAAGTCATGCGTAGCTCTAACTTTAAAATTTCAGGTAGAAGCTCTGTTTAACAGGATGCCTTTTAAAATTAACATGCCACAAATATTGTCTGGCATGCCCACATCTTACCTTCAGGCATGCAGTGAAGATGCTTGTGCTGTGGTGGTAGCTGAGGCTGAAGTAACTTTCTAAAAATCTGCACAGCTAATCAGCTCTCCGGTGGCCCATCAGAAGCCTTACGGGGCAAAAGCCCCACCTGGGCCCTGCCACTTTCTAAAACACTTGGCGTGCGTGCGTGTGTGTGTGTCATGATGTCCGTTGACACGATGTTGCGGGCCTCTTAGGAATTTTTTGGCATCATTTTGAAATATTGTACACGTTTTCATCGAGCAAGTTACCTGTTTTAAAGGGGAAAGGTCAGTCCATTTCAGAATTTTTGATGCTGGTGTTTCTTTTAACCAACCCCCCCCCCCACACACACACACTTATAACCACATGAATTCTACTATGAGAGTGATATGGAACCTGCAAGAAAGCCACAGCCTGGATGCCCCAGCACCTTAGCAGGAACAGGTAGAAAGCAGGATATGCAGTTTTGGGCCCCAGTATTGGGGGTGGGGAGCCAAGATCTTGCAAAGTCTCCAAGACTTCCTCAGAGTTTAAATTTCCAAAATCAATATATTTTGCCAGCATGTATAGTAGTTATTTTTAAATATGCATGAAAATGCATGCAACTGAGTTCAATGGCATTGTTTAAAGAAACAAAAAATGCACCATCTGCACACCATCACGACCTAATATTTCTCCATCTTGAATTCCCCTCTCCCAAAGCAGTTTTCTATTTCAAATAAAATAGCACTGGTGTTAGTTACATGAAATTGTGTATAACAGCCCTACGGACAAAGGCCCTGTCTGCACAGGTTATCTGCCCTGGGTTTGGTGCTGTTGGGAAGCATCCCCCCCCCATTTCCCTGGAGTGTTTTGGTGCATTTGGGCATCTCTCTGGATTCCCCAGCTTTTGCGTGATTTTTCTCAAACCTGCTTTGCTGTGGAGTTTTGGGAAAGAACACAGTACAGTGTGGACAGCTGCTGTGTGGGGAGGGAAATTTGGATATTCCCACCCATGGGGCTCGGGTTGCCAGCTCTGGGTTGGGAATAGGGTTGCCAGGTCAGATCGACCCAGCAGTAGGGGAGGAGGACGGACTTTCGGGGCGGGGGGAGCACACGATGCGCTTGCAACATAATTATGGCACACGGCGATGTTGCACATCGATGCTCTGGTATTTTGTCCAAAAAAACCAGAGTGTCCCCAGTGTGATTATGTCACTTCTGTGTGATGTCAGCACATTGAGGGTCTCCCAGCCCACTCCCAGAATGCTCCCCAACCCCCCCCCACACACACACACACACCGATAAGACAAAGTGACCTGGCAACCCTAATGATAAAGTGTGTGTGCACACGAAAGCTCATGCCTTGAATAAACCTTTGTTGGTCTTAAAGGTTTTCCATAGAGCCCACACGCCAAAGCAGACATTTCCTCGAGGGGAACTGATCGTGGTTATCTGGAGGTCAATTGTAATAGTGGGAGATCTCCAGGTGCCACCTGGAGGTTGGCAACCCTACATACGACAGCCATTTTCCCCTGACCTTTTCCCCATTGTGAAAAGAAGAAGGAACACTATGAATGTAAGCCAAATAAATAATACATAAATAAAAGTAAGTCCTTTCCCTATCGGAGATATAAGGGGAAAATACATATATTCACAATAGAAAGATCTAGAGGCTTTATTTTTTTAATGAAAGCTGGGAATTCACAGAACTTGTAAAGTCTATTGTTACACTGGTATATCAATATGATTATATTGTAGTGCTGGTCTTTTTTTTATGCAAAAGCCTTGCTGGCCCAAGGGGTGGGGTGCCGACTGCTGGGGGACTGGACAGAGAAACTTCAGGCAAGTTTCATGTGGAAACCCCACTGATGCTGTGTTTTCTCAGCAGCCACACCAGCAATGGGGAAACCACCCAAGCCTGTCCCTTGGTGAGAACCACCAAACACAGAAAGCTGCATGTGCTGCTGTTCTAAGCATATTTGCTGAGAAGTTATTGATGAGGAGAAATGGGTTCCATAACTCTTATCTTGTCTTCCACCTTTACACTGCTTGCCTCTGTGGTGTGTACTTTCACTATGTGACTGAGGCCTTCGGAGTTATGGAACCCATTTTTCCTTATCATTATGCCCCAATGTCAACAGCTTGTAATCTTAAAAAATCAGTATGTTCTGGTTATGCTTACTAATGCCCATGCATCATTAATTAGGAGCTGGCTACACAAACAAAAAGCCCACTTCTGTTGATACACTTATTAAATGTATACACAGACTCCTTATACAGACACCGGTATCCTCAGCTGTACATGTTTAGTGTAGTGGTTAAGAGCAGCAGACTCTAATCTGGTTAAGAGCAGCAGACTCTAATCTGGAGAACTAGATTTGATTCCCCACTCCTCCACATGAAACCAGCTGGGTGACTGCGGGTCAGTCACAGTTCTCTCAGAGCTGCTCTCTCAAGAGCAATTCTCTCAGAGCTCTCTTGCCCCCCCCACCTCACAGGTTGTCTGTTGTAGGGAGAGGACGGGAAGGTGATTGTAAACTGCTCTGAAACTCTGAGTGAAGGGCAGGGTATAAATCCAACTCTTCTTCCTCTTCTTCCACTACCTACCACACAAACACAGCACAAACCAAATGCATGCATATAAGCAAACAGGGAAAGCATGTCCTTGCTGTGATCTACTATAATAAAAAGAGCATTTGTCCACAAGTAGCTTTTTGGTACCATCCTCGGAAGAGTTATACCCTTTTAAGCCTATTGACTTCAGTGGATTTAGAAGAGGGTAACTCTGCTTAAAATGGCACCCCAGAGTACCGTCAAGGTGTGGGTGCAAGCTCAGGTGGTTTATCCTTCCATGCCTGTTTCTTTTCTGTTCTGCATAGGCTTCCCATTTACCTGTCTAGGGTGGGGAAATTATCAGTGCAATTCCCACCCCTGAGGAGAAAAAAACGGCCTTCACATAGTGATGTTCTAGGATTTTCTCTTCGTGTCTGTGGTAAAGCCCACAGAAACTAGGGGAGGCAGCCTGGAACATCACCGGCTGGAAGTGATGTCATATCGTCCCCAAACTCCATCCTCCCTAGGCATCACCCCCAAATCTGCCTGCATTTGCTAAGACAGTGTTGGTTGGGAGCCCTAGCTTTGTTCAGTTTTCCTGGCACAAAAATCTGGTGAGGGCATCCTACACCAGTTTATCAGCGTAACTGGAATCGACAGTGGCAACTTCATAAGAACATAAGAGGTGCCAATGTTGGATCCAGTCCAACACTCTGTCACACAGTGGCCAAAAATACCAGGTGCCATCAGGAGGTCCACCAGTGGGGCCAGGACATTAGAAGCCCTCCCACTGTTGACCCCCCCCCCCAAGCACCAAGAAGACAGAGCATCACTTGCCCCAGAGCCCCTATCTATACCTTGTGGCTAATAGCCAAGCTCAGGTGGTTTATCCTTCCATGCCTGTTTCTTTTCTGTTCTGCATAGGCTTCCCATTTACCTGTCTAGGGTGGGGAAATTATCAGTGCAATTCCCACCCCTGAGGAGAAAAAAACGGCCTTCACATAGTGATGTTCTAGGATTTTCTCTTCGTGTCTGTGGTAAAGCCCACAGAAACTAGGGGAGGCAGCCTGGAACATCACCGGCTGGAAGTGATGTCATATCGTCCCCAAACTCCATCCTCCCTAGGCATCACCCCCAAATCTGCCTGCATTTGCTAAGACAGTGTTGGTTGGGAGCCCTAGCTTTGTTCAGTTTTCCTGGCACAAAAATCTGGTGAGGGCATCCTACACCAGTTTGTCAGCGTAACTGGAATCGACAGTGGCAACCTCATATCTTCAAATGAGGCTCACTACCGAACAGCTGTAATGTAGTGGGGGAAAGCAATGCCAAGCAAAGAAGCACTGACTCTGACCTCTGGTCTATACAACTGTCACTGGTAGCAGCTCTCTAGGATCTCAGGCAGAGACTCTTGACTGAGCTGCCTCAAACTGAGTGAGACCCTTGTTCAGTCAAGGTCAGGATAGTCTACTCTGACCGGCAGCAGCTCTCCCATTTTTGTTTGCAGTGCCTCTCACGGCTTTACAGCTGTTCAGAAGGGGCAGGGGTTGAACCCACGACCACCTTATGTAAAGCAGAAACTCTACTGCTGAGCCATATCCCCCCCCCGAATCTTCTGCAGGAGGAAAGCGATGCGCCCTCCCTCCAACCTCCCCCCTACTTCTCTCATGTACTCCCCTTCTCTGGCTCGCCCCCCCACTTCTCCAAGCCAGGTTCATGACCAGTCTTTAAGCCAAATATAGGCTGGGAGGGGTGGGGCTTTTAAGGAGAAAGGATGGGAGAGAGTTCAGTACCTCTCCCATTTTTGTTTGCAGTGCCCCTCACGGCTTTACAGCTGTTCAGAAGGGGCCTGTAGCTGAAGAATGGAGGCTACTGTATTTTTCATATGTGCATGTGCGTGCGTGTGTTTGTGCACCTGGAAGTCATGGCGACCTCTGGTAACTGACTTTGTTGTTGTTCAGTCGCACAGTCGAGTCTGACTCTTCGCGACCCCATGGACAAGATCACGCCAGGCCCTCTTGTCTTCCGCTGTCCTCCGAAGCCCGCTCAGTTTCATGTTCGTTGCATCGATGACACTGTCTAACCATCTCATCCTTTGCCGTCCCCGTCTTGACCTTCAGTCTTTCCCAGCATCAGGGTCTTCTCCAGTGAGTGCTCCCTTCTCATTTGGTGGCCAAAGTATTCGAGCTTCAGTTTCATTATCTGGCCTTCCAGCTGGTGACTGACTGGAGGGAGGCTACTGTGATTGGTTCTCAGTTAAATCCCAAGACTTCAGTCAAAGGCAGGATTAACGGGAGGTAAGAGGAGGCATCTGTCTCAAACGGCAGCTTTTGGGCTTCATTCAGGGTAGCAAAGTGGGAGCACATGGGAATGTGACCCATGGGGTACCATCTGTCAGACAGCTCTGCACATGCTCATTTAAGTGACTGGGGAGGGGCTGCAGCTCAGTCGTAGAGCATGTGCTTGACATGCAGAAGGTTCCAGGTTCAATCCCTGGTATCTCCAGTTAAAAGATCAGGTAGGAGGGTGATGTGGAAGACCTCTGCCTGGGACCCTGGAGAGCTGCTGCCAGTCTGAATAGACAATACTGACTTTGATGGATTCAGTATAGGGCAGTTTGTGTGTTCATGTGAACGGTACAGTGGTACGGTGGTCCAAAGCAGACAAACCCTTTTTGTGCAGCTTCAGGGGAAGCCTGGCAAACCTCTTAAGACACATGAACCTCACGGAGAAAGAGAAGCACCACCTTCAGATACAGACTCATGAGAAAAACAGATGGTCAAAGGCGGCTGTGCTTTAGGCAACGTAAATCAAAAACTGTACAAAACGAAATTACACTATCCCCTTGCGCTGATTATATGCAGCCACAGAGACGTCCCCAGCACCCTGATGCTGAAATATACAGGAACATGCTCTTTAATTCTGAATTAATTCCAGAATATTTTATTATCATCTTCTGGTGCCTTAACTCATATTCAGGAAGGGACTTTTATAAAGAGAACAATGCCCTAGTCTACACCATTCTTTCTGGTATGTGTTATCTGTTTATTGTATGTATTATGCTGCATTGTGTTCTAATTCTGTTCTCTGCATAGTAGGACAGATCACACCGGTTTCTCTTTTTGGTTCCTAATTTTTGAAATTCTAGTCCTGTTGCACTATTAGATGCCTTGTATGAGCATGCAATTTGATTGCATTGTTTGAGAAAGGCGGGGTATGAGTAAAATAAATAAATAAATACCGGTTGGAGAGGACTGTTTTTAAGAAAGCTGAAAGGAGTGAGGCATTGTGAGTGTTCCCTCTAAGCTGAGCTAGTGTGAGCTAGCTCACAGTTTTTTAGTCTCCAGCTCACAGATTTTTGTCTTAGCTCAGGAAGGATGGGCTCCAGAGCAAACTAATGTATGCAGTAGCCAGATCGCTCGCTCACAACTTTAGTGCCAGTAGCTCACAAAGTAGAATTTTTGCTCACAAGACTCCACAGCTTAGACTTAGAGGAAGCATTGATTGTGATATGCATTTCTTTTGCCAGTCGTGTTTCGGTCAGTCAGGTTTTGGGAATACCACCAAAACCTATGAAGCGTGTTGTATTTGGGAAAACAGTGGGATGAGTGATATATCCCATAGGCAAGAAGGCTTTTTAAAAATTTCCTTCTGCTTCCAGCTCTCTGCAATAGGTAGGGTTCCCTCTGACATAAAGGAAACCAGAATCCATTCCCACAGTTTTGTCCCCCCTGCCTCTTAATCACCCTGACGGTGAATACAGAAGGGGATCTCAAGTGTGCTACTAGACCATTAATTTGTATTGCCATTTTGAGGATCCACTTGCCCTTGATACTCCTGTGTGCATAAACAACCATGCCTATCCCCCCAAGATAAAACCAAGCAGCCCCACTTAGATATTTTGTCCATAACAACAACAACAAAAATGACTGCAGTCACTTTGGGAGAAAGAGTGAAGCCTGGCATTTGTGTAGTCACACTTTTTGATTTCTCCGCTGTGTGCGTATGCACACACTAACTGAGGCAGGAGTCATCGGTGTGGGTAGGCATTAGTATGCATTGCTCGGCTGCCAAGGGGAAATTGCACAGCGCAGGAATTGCAGCTCTGCCATTCACCGAGATATTCACACAGCCCACATGCCCAGCTGAAAAAGGACCGGCTTTTCTCTGAATAGCTTTAACTTTCGCAGATAACCATGAGCTGGAACAAGCAGAGAGGACGCACTGGAGGGAAAGCTGTGTGTCTGGTAGGCAAGCAAGCAGCTTGATTTTTAAGAGCGACATACCTCTTGAACTTGCCTGGGAACTCTGTTGGTTCACATTGAGGTGGGGGTTGTCAGCCTCCAGGTGGGACCTGGAGATCTCCTGGAATTACAACAGATCTGCAGACAACAGAGTTCAGTTCCCCTGGAGAAAATGGCTGCTTTGGAGGGTGGACTCTGTGGCATTGTACCCCACTGAGGTCCCCGTCCTTCCCAAACACCATCCCTCCCCAGGCTCCATCCCCCAGATCTGCAGGCATTTCCCCAACCTAAAGCTGAGGTATTTTCATTTTGAATTTTTAGTAAGGCAAGTGTCCCTGGTCCTCTCTGGACCATAAACTGTGGTTTGTGCAAAAAAAGTCTTGCAAGTCTTGCAGAAAAAGTCTTGCAAGATGTAAATAATGAAGCCCAATGGGTACAGAAGTCCCACTTTTCTTCTTTTTACCTCTCTCCCAACAGGGAAGGCATCCCCTCTACTGCTGTTGTCTCTGGGGCCAGGTGGTGGCCTCAAGTGGTAATGCCATTTAACAGGTGGTAGCCTGTGAATTCCTAACTCGACAGTCTGCATTTAGACATCTCAACTAACCGGGGTTTGACCACACCACAGTTTATCACAGCATTTAAATTAGGATTACCAGGACCCTCCTGGCCACCAGCAGGGGATACGGGAGGGGGAGGGTTGCCAGATGCAGGTTGGGAAACACTTGGAGGTTTGGGGATGGAGCCTGGGGAGGACAGGGCCCCCAGTAGGGTACAAAGCCATAGAGTCCACCCTCCGAAGCAGCCATTTTCTCCAAGGGAACTGATCTCTGTAGTCTGGAGATGAGCTGTAATTCCGGTGGATCCCCAGGTCTAACCTGGAGGCTGGCATCGCTAATTTAAATGAAGCCTTAGAGTACAGGGAAACATAACGTCAGGGCTGCTTGAAAATTTCATACGCTGATAGCTGGGCTTTATGAAGTAGTCTCTCCCCCAAGAGGAACGGTGCTGTATGTTGCATGGTACATTTGCACAATATTTCCCAGTGTCGCATGTAGTGCTTGGGCCACCTTGTTTGCTTATGGACAGGTAGGGGCAAATAGGACCAGAGCTGACACAATTGCCGTGCGGCTTGCAGGGAATGAGTTGGCTGCCTGAGCACTTCTAGGCCCACCTGCTCATAAAGCTCAGCCTGGGCATAAAATAAAACAAGGATGACACCCCTTTCAAAACGAGAGGCTTCTGAGCATCTTCTTTCTGATTTGCAGCATAATAAACTAGAGGCCTCTTTGCATAATCCTTCAGCTTGACTTATAGCTTCCAGTAGAGAGTTCACAGCCCAATATTTGACTGGTGATTTTTTTCAGCCCCCCCCCCCCGGTCTATCCCACAGCCTTTCCATCGCACAGGCAAAGCTGCCTTATACTAAATCAGGCGATCAGTCCATCAAGGTCAGTATTGTCTACTCTGACTGGCAGTGGCTGTCCAGGATCTCAGGTAGAGGTCTTTTACATTACTTACTGCCTGGTCCTGCCAGGGGTTGAACCTGGGACCTTCTGCATGCAAAACAGAGGCTCTTCCATTGAGCCACAGCCCCTACTCAGAACACAGCAGGCCCGTAGCTAGGTTTTCCCAGGGGGTTAAAATTTTTTAAGGGGGCTTGCATCTAATGTCCTCCAGCCATCCCCTGCCCAAGTGAGCTGGCCAGGAGGAGGGGGGACCCCCCCCTTCAGAGGTCTCCCAGTCTCGCCGGCTACTTGCCTGCAAGGCGTTTGAAGCGCAGACAGCCTTAGAAACTGTCTTGCTGTTTGCTAAATGTGCCTGCCTGGGCCTTTTGGAGGGGAGCTCCTGCAATGTGCCAGCGCCTTCCCACGGGCTCTTCTTGTCTGGGGCACCTGGCCTCTGCAAAGCACATTTTGGGCATGGCTTTCAGGGCGGGGGTTTCCACCTCCGGCTTCCAAGCTCAACTGCAGGTGGAGACAGAAGAGCCGAGGCAGGGAGGGCCCTTCTGTCTGCCAGCCTGACTCCAGGCTGTGCTATAGGCGTGTGGCTCACTGCAGGAACATGCACTTATAAAAAAAAATGTTTGCAAAAGGCAACAGAAGAGGTTTTTCAGGGGAAACTTTTGTGGGGCTGTTCCTTTAAGAAAGGGGGTGGAGCCCCACCGTAGCCAGGGGTCGTTTCGTAGAAAAAGAGCGAGGGAAACTCATTAGCATATGCCACCACCACCCGACATCACCGGAAGTGTGTCATAAGGCCACACCCCCTGACATCACCGGAAGTGTGTCATAAGCTCCACTGCCGAGCCCCATGAGGCAGGCAGGGGTGGGGAGAGGCAGGGAGGAAGCAACTTACCCTCCCTTTTCTCCTGCCTCCTCCTGGCTGAATGAGGGCTGGAAGCGGGGCGGCCGGAAGCAGGGGGCGGAGCTTCGTCATGTGCCCCGCCCCCCATACCTCATCCGGGGGAACTGCAATCCCCCCTGAAATGACCTCTGACCGTAGCTATGGGCCTGGAGCACAGTCTTCCGTGGTCAGTGTGACAATACCCCTTATCTAACTAGTACATTTTAATCTGCCTTTCCTCCCAGGAGCTCAGGCTAGCATACATGATTCTCCCTTTGGTGTAGTGGTTAAGTTTGGTGTAGTGGTTAAGTGTGTGGACTCTAATCTGGGAGAACTGGGTATGATTCCCCACTCCTCCACTTGCACCTGCTGGATGACCTTGGGCAAGCCATAGTTCTGATAAGAGCTGTCCTTGAAAAAGAGCAGTTCCTGTCAGAGCTCTCTCAGCCCAACCTACCTCACAGGGTGTCTGTTGTGGGGAGAGGAAGGGAAAGGAGTTTGTAAGCTGCTTTGAGACTCCTTTGAGTAGTGAAGGGTGGGGTATAAATCCAATCTCCTCCTCCTCCCTTCCTCCATGTTATCTTCGCAACCACATGGTGAGGTAGGCAAGGCTGAGAAAGAGAGACTGGTCCAAGCTTTATGGGGCTTAGGGATTTGTGTGGACATATAAACAAAAATCTTGTGGCACCTTTTATTCCAGCATATTTATTTAATTGTTTATAATATTTGTACTCTGCCCCTCTAGAGACCTGCCCAAAGCTGCTGACAATGTAAAAACATTACAATGAAAACATAAAAACAGAAGTATATGAATTATCAATCGAAACAACCCGGGGCAATTAAAACAACATAAAAACACTCAGCAGCTGAAAATGGTATTCACAAAGCACTCCTCAGGCTAGGAGATCACAATAACAACTAAAAAAAATGGGACCCCTCAGTTAGACGTCTGAGTTAAAAGTTAAAAGCCACAAGGGGGAAGGCATTCCAAAGGCAGGGTGTCACCACTGGCAAAGCCCTGCCTCTGGCCACTATCCATTTCCTCTCTGCAGGTGGGGCACAGCAGGGCTTGGGAAGAGGATCTTAATTGGAGACAGATGTTGTAGCGTCACAGGAACTTTTGATTATGTAAAGATGGCAGGCAACTGCCAAATAGGGTCTGCATGGAGCCCTCAGATGACCTAATGAATTGGTCTTCAGCCATACCGTTGTGTTATCAGCTTGGAGAGAGTTACGCAATGGTCAAACAAAAGATATTGTCTCTATCCAGCTTCTCTTGCTAGCAACATTGTTAATGCTGTTATCACCCCAAATTAATCAGCCACAGTCCCTCTCTCCCTTATGGACGATAGGTCTGTTAGTGGCTACTAGCTAGGGTTGCCAGGTCCTCCCTGGCCACCGGCAGGGGGTGGGGGGTAGGGTTGCCATATCCAGGCTGGAAAACTCCTGGAGATTTGGGGGTGGAGCCTGGGGAGGACAGGGACCTCAGTGGGGTACAATGCCAGAGAGTCCACGCCCCAAAGCATGTTTTCTCCAGGGGAACTGATCTCTGAACTCTGGAAATGAGCTGTAATTCCAGGGGATCCCCAGGTCCCACCTGGAGGCTGGCATCCCTACCAGGTCTGCCAAGAAGGGTTTACTAGGAGAACAAACTGCCAAGGGCCCTGATTAGGGTTGCCATCCTCCAGGCGGGAGCTGGAGTCCTCCCAGAATTACCACAGTTCTCCACACTACGGAGATCAGCTTCCCTGGAAGAAATGGCAGCTTTGGAGGGTGGACTTTATGGCATCCCAGCCATGCTGAGTTCCCCCCTCCCCAAATCTGCCCTCTCCAAAGACTGCCCCCCCAATTTCCAAGAATTCCCCAGCTGGTGGGGCAGGAGGGACCTGGCAACCGTAACTGAGGCTGTGTGACAAACACCTCACTGCTTTCTTTAGAAGGGCTAGAAAGACACACCCCCCCTCCGGACTTGTTGAGAGTAATTTTTCTGTTGTTTAGCTATGCTGCTTTTGTACGTTTGGTTTAATTGGTAGCAGGAAATGTGCCTTTTTGAGCATTTGGTTGTTGGTGGGGTTTACAG
Organism: Gekko japonicus; assembly: GCF_001447785.1. Lineage (NCBI taxonomy): Eukaryota > Metazoa > Chordata > Lepidosauria > Squamata > Gekkonidae > Gekko > Gekko japonicus. The sequence continues at coordinate 351,905 of NW_015175408.1, forward strand.
GGTAGCTTATTTTTTATTTAGCGGGATACAAATTAAATATATAAATAATTACTTATACATCTAATTTGTATTCCACTTTTCTCCTCACCGGGCACCCAAAGTAGCTTACCTTGTTCTCCTCTCCTCCATTTTATCCTCGCAACAACCCTGTGAGGTAGGTCAGCCTAAGAAGGCGTGACTAGTCCAAGATCACCCAGCGAGGTTCCATGGTGGCATAAAGATTCGACCCTGTGTCTCCCAGATCCTAGACCAATATTCTGACCACTATACCGTACTGACTCTCTGTCTTTATATTCAAAGGAGTTTTCTGAATTGCTTTTTATGAAATCGTTAGATTAATTCTGTTGTTGTCTGCATTGAGCCATTCAGGGATCGATGCAGTACAAATTTGTTTGAAGCAAGCAAATTAATTAATGAAATTTCCTCAAATAGAAATGTCTTTATTATCCACATTGCAGCCTTGATCACAAATGTATTTATTCAGAGGTACAGCTGATTTCAGTAACATTTGCATTAAAGTAAGAATGTTAAACATTTCCGCCTTCATTTAAAATTCTAATCAACGATCCTATTTCATTTTCTTTTTGTGTTTAATTATAGTTCACTAGGTAGGTGCTCCTCTGATTCCTTTCCCCCAGAGAGCAATACTAGTGGGAAGCCTGCCTGAGCTGTCTTGTAGAAATAGTGCCTTCTGCAAATCGTTCTAGTACAACTTTATATTCCTCCAAGGAGCTCAGGGTGCCTTGCAGCTCCACTGCCGAGGTTCTTTCCACTTACATTTATCCTCACAATAACCCTGTGAAGTTGGTTAGGCTGAGAGATCTGGCTCAAGGTCACCTAGGAAGCCTCCATGACAGAATGGGAATTTGAACCTGGGTCTCTCCATTCCAAGGCACTCTAACCACTATATTACATTGGCACAGAAATTTGCCTTTAATGCTGGTCTGGTAAAAATCCAACAGGAGAAGTTTCTCTTGGTGCAGTGGTGGCAGGCTTCACCAGTTGAATTTATGCTCAGTACGGCAGCTGTTAAAGGTGCAGCATCTCTAGAAGAAAAAAAAAACGTAGCAACTATATCCATCAGATTGCATCAGAACTGCATGGAGTCAGGAAATCAATCTAGGTAGCTCAAGTAAGTGAGCCCATCAATCTGGAGACCACGTCCTATGAGGAAAGGTTGAAGGAGCTGGGTATGTTTAGCCTGGAGAGGAGACTGAATAATAATATGATATGATAACCATCTTCAGGTACTTGAAGGGCTGTCATATAGAGGATGGTACAGAGTTGTTTTCCGGTGCCCCAGAAGGTCAGACCAGAACCAGCGGGTTGAAATTAAATTAAAAGAGTTTTCGGCTAAACATTAGGAAGAAATTCCTGACAGAGCGGTACCTTAATGGAACAGGCTTCCTCGGGAGGTGGTGGGCTCTCCTTCTTTGGAGGTTTTCAAACAGAGGCTAGATGGCCATCTGACAGCAATGCTGATTGTGTGAACTTAGGCAGATCATGAGAGGGAGGTAGGGTTGCCGAATGGGCCCAGGGGGCGGGGAATCCCCCGCTTCGGAGCCCCAATTTCCGCCCTGGCGGAATCGGGGCCCGGGGAAACCCCGCCCCCGAAGCAAAGGTATTTGTGAGTTTCCTACATTGTGCAGGGGGTTGGACTACTAGATGACCCTGGAGGTGCCTTCCAACTCTATGAGTCTATGATCACTTACACTATCCAGGGCCTGGGGTAAGTTAGGATATAAGGGAGTCTGGGAGAAATGATTATGAAAGAAAGAAAAGCAGGCAGTGCAGAGGTCAAAAGGGAGAGGAGAGTGAAGATTTAATTTGTATTGAAAAGGGTGGAGGGAAATCATCTGTTATCACCACTTTTTGACTTTGTATTGTGCTTATTGGTATAATTCATAAGAAAGAAACAGGGTGTGCCATCAGCAAGCCTATTCTGAGTTTGCCCATTTATGTATAAAAGGGAAGGGGAGGTGTAAATTTTGGAGGGGGGGGGAGGATGCATGGTGATCAATATTAAATCCAGGGGTCATTTCCTGCAGGAGCGCACAGGAGAGGAGCTCCGGCAGTAAAGAGTCCAGGGGGAGGCACATGCAACAAGCGGAGGCCCTGCTCCCAGCAGCCCTCAGTCAGAGCAAGAAGCAGCCAAGTAAATTGCAGAGCCCCCCCCCCCCGCCCCCCCGTACAGTCCAGTGGCACCTTTAAGACCAAGTTTTATTCAGTACAAGCTCTCCCTCCTCTGCGAGGACAGATCTGCACGCCCCCCCCCTGCCTCCAATAGCTAGCAATCCAAAACAGTCCAGTGGAGCCTGAGCGGTGGGTGTTGCCTTCTGACACACTTCCGGTGATGTCAGGGGGTGTGGCATATGCAAATAAGTAATGCTAATGAGTTATGCTAATGAGCTCCTGCACCTCTTTTTCTACGAAATGACCCGATTAAATCTTTCATCCTGCTAGTGGCTACAGACTGTCCTCCCTGGCTCTTTTCAACTCAGCTGGGCTCAGATACCAGCAGTGGGTTCATTTGGGAGAAAGGCGCTTGGGGAGGTAAGCAGGGAGAGAGGACAGAGAGAGACACTTTCCCTCTGCCATGTAGACCTTCTTTTTAACATTAGACCCTCCTGTCCTTATTTTGCACATGGTTTTGATACACCTGCAATTAGACAAATCTGCTGTCTCTGTTTTGGCCCCCGCTCCATTGTTACTGAGAGACGTTGGCTTCTTGCTCCATCTGTATTCAAACCTGAATTACTTTGCAGCGCTGGGGCTCCAGAACAGCATAGTTTAGAAGATGAGCTACTGGAGCAATAAATCAGAAACGCAAAGAAGGAATCTTGAACAAGCTCTGATGGGAATTCCCATCCTGTCTCCTGAGTGTGAGGGTCACATCTCAGTGGCAGGTTTTCCTTTTCCCATGTGTGATGCCCAATTTTGATTGTGGCTGTGGCTTTGCTTGAAAAGGCTTCACACGTCCTGGCCGCACCATTTCCACAACCTACAATGCTCCCGGAGGAACACTGCTCAGAGAAACCCCCCTGTATGCACTTGAGTTTCTCCAGTGCGCCAAATAATGCTCCAATGGACTGTAGCTTCTCAGCACCTCTTGAAAGGATTGCTGAGTGAGGTGATCTTTTTTGTTCTGATCTATCAAGGCATTTTTTATATTCCTAAGCAAGGATACATATTAAAGATCACTTAACATGGGCTAGTTGTGCTTTAGCTGTTCAGAGAATCCTGAGTACATACACTTGGTCTGCCATTTTAAAACACATCAATGGCCTACAAGGTATTCTGGTAAAAAACAAGACAACATGGTAAACACTCAAGGCAGTGGGCTGCCCCTTGATGCATATTTTTGTTGTTGTTGTTCAGTCGCACAGTTGAGTCCGACTCTTCGCAACCCCATGGACCAGATCACGCCAGGCCTTCCTGTCTTCCGCCAACCTCTGACGTTTGCTCAATTTCATGTTCGTTGCATCTATGATACTGTCTAACCATCTCAACCTTTGCCATCCCCATCTTCTTTGACCTTCAATCTTTCCCAACATAAGGGTCTTCTCCAGTCAGTGCTCCCTTCTCATTTGGTGGCCAAAGTATTTGAGCTTCAGTTTCATTATCTAGCCTTCCAGGGAACTGAAAAGTACTGGGTTCGCCACATGGAGGACTCGGACGACGACATGTGTTTGGACACGTTTATTGTACTTAACATCAGACTATCAAAACGGCCCTGCAAGGCCAACTATATACACACACAGCCAGCACACCCCTAGTCCCATTGGAGGGTTTGAATTTCCCGCCAACGTGGCTATTGGTTGGTGCGGGGGGAACTAGGATCCTATGTTCCTATTGTTCAGGGGAGCTAAGCTCCTGCCTGTGCCGTGGACCCCTAATGGCAGTCCATGTACATAACATGAACAGTCAGGGTTGATGTCTTTTAGGATTGACTGATTTGATCTTCTTGCAGTCCAAGACACTCTCAAGGTTCTTCTCCAGCACCATAGTTCAAAAGAATCTATTCTTTGGCGCTCGGCCTTCCTTATAGCCCAACTCTATAATGATGCATATACACTACATTAAAACTCTATTGCCCACTCAAAATATTCTGGGTTTTAGTTTGGTTTAAAAAAACCCAAAAACATCTGGCAGCTAGCCAGATGCACATGCACATACACACAAAATAGCTAGTTAGCTACTCTGGCCCCACACAAGCTTCATATGACTTAAAGATAACCCCAAGAATGGCCAACAATTCCCTTGTTTTTGATGTCTATGTAACCCCATCTATCTTTCTACGTTGATACAATGGTGCATTATTTGTTGTTTGGCTGTTATGAATTCTGTATGTTTGCATTCAAACTTAAATAAAAATAAACATTTAAATTTAAAAAAAAAGAAAAGAAAAGAAAAGAAAAAAGAATGGCGGTGCCCTGCACTCATGGGTGGTGTATGGGGTGGCAGGTCTTGGTCATCCATAAATTGTGTCACTTTTCTTTTTTTAAAGTCGCTTTAACTATGGTTGGCAATTCTGCCTTGGGAAATTCCTGGAGACTTGGGGGTGGTGCCCGGGGAGAGCAGAGTGTGGAAAGGGGAGGGAACTCAGTGGGGATGTAATAGCATTGAATCCCGACATCTGAAGCTGCCATTTCCTCCAGTAGAACTGATCTCTGTACTCAGGAGACAGAGGGCGATTTCGCACTAGAGCTGCCTCGCGGCGCAGCCGCCCTTTGCCCCCACAAAAATATGTCAATTTCACACCCGAAGCTGCGGGGCTGCATTTTGACTCGTGGCTTTGCCCGATTTCCTCCGCAGTTTTGTGATCCTGGTTTTTGAGGATCACGAAACTGCGGAGGAAATCGGGCGAAGCCATGGGTCAAATGCAAGCCCGCAGCCTCGGGTGTGAAATTGACAAATAGTGTCGGGGCAAATGGCGGCTGTGCCGCGGGGCAGCTCTAGTGCAAAATCGCCCTGATTGTAATTCTGGGACAACTCCAGGCCCCACTTGGAGGTTGGTAAGCCTACCTTTAATGCCTGTCCCTTCTCCTACTTAGCCCCATTTTAACCTATGCACTACTCTCAGGGGCAGATTAACCATTAAGCAGACTAAGCACGTGCTTAGGGCACCAGGGCCAAAGGGGGCACCACAAAGTTGGGAAAAGGGTGAAAAGAAAAAAAAATGAAGATTTGTAAAAAAAAAATTGATAAAACTAGTGCACATTGATTAAAGTGCACCCTAGGGTTATCTTCTATTTTTTGTTAGCGAGGTGCAGTGTCATAAGCTATGACACCAAGATTGGGGGCACCAAGACTGGTCAGTGCTTAGGGCACCAGTGAGCCTTAATCCGCCCCTGACCACCCTTCCTTGGTCACAACATTACCACCCTCTCTCATCTTGTCATATGACATGCTTTATGGACAGGCCAGTAGAGGACTGAAGGCTTTGGTTGTCATGGCAGGGGACTTTTAAGCCATCAACTATCCCCGTCTGATTGTCACCAAAATTACTTTCCAAGGCTCTGAATTCTCTGGACCTGATAGGCTCCTAGTTTCCTCCCTCAGCATGCATTATCCTTTTTGACATAAAGGTTGACTGCGCACCAAAGATAATCCTGACCTGGTGCGCTTCTGTCATAAAGCTGCATTTATTTCCAAGACTCAAACAGGGCACCAAGACCACTGAGCTATCGAATCCCATACCCTGGATACTCAGGTCAGAGTTACTTCTCTTGCCGCGGATGCCAATACAACCTTTCCTCCAATAGGTACACTCGCTTCCTAAACTCTTCCGTATCTAGTAGAGATGCCACCATGGGTCACCATGCAGAGGAAGGCGATGGCAAACCACCTCTGAACCTCTCTTCCCTTGAAACCCCCATTGAGTGTTGCCATGAGTCTGCTGCAGTTTGACTTATGGTGGCTCTCTAGCTGTGGATTCAGCCCACTACCCCTTTAAAGCTCTCCGTGGCCTTTCCCTAATTCCTACCCCGTCTCTCTGCCATGATTTCCCCTTTCACCCCTGCCAAATCCACCCCAAATGCTTTCTTCTTTTAAATGATTTTTTAAATTGCTCCACCCATTCGCCTTTGCTGCCCCACTTACTTGAAGCTCTCAGCACTCCTATGTAGTGTCACCCTCCCCCCTCCCCATCCCTCCTCAATCTGCC
>NW_015175408.1:358144-360231 GCF_001447785.1 Gekko japonicus
CTGGACGACAGCTCCCTCATCGATGCCACCGCAGTTTTAAACATCACGTTGCTTGAGCTCTATTTTAGGCACATAGCATACACTGGAGTGCTGCCGCCTATGCCGCGTGTAACCAACGCGTGTGCATTTCCAGCTCTGGCCAAGAGTCAGCTCAGCTCCCTGGAAAGCACCAGGCTCAGCAGATGCCGCGCGTCCCTCGGCCACTGCCTTCCTCGGGCCAATAGATGGCGCCCTCTGCACAAGACAGCTCTTGGCTGCCTGCGAGAGTGGGGGAAGTGAGATCTGTGCGGCAGCTGGAAGAAAATCTTAACCCTTCCTGTTTCCCAGCGGCCTGGAACAGGGCAAGAGGAGAAAACGGGACGACTCTGCAGGGCCCAGAGAAGGAGCTTATGTTCTAGGGCTGGCAACAGCCTGGAGAAAATAACACCTTGACCCTTTAGCAGAGGTTTAAGGGGCTGCGGTGGCTCAAGTGGTTAAGACGCTGAACTGCAGGCTGTGGAAGGTCAGTAGTTCAGCAGTTCAAGACCCGGGTGCCGCAAGACGGGGTGAGCTCCTGTCTCTAGTTCCAGCTCCTGCCAACCTAGCAGTTCGAAAGCAAGAAATTGCAAGTAGATCAATAGGTACCACTTCGGTGGGAAGGTAACAGCGTTCCGTGCGCCTTGGTGTTTAGTCATGCCGGCCACATGACCACGGAAACGTCTTCGGACAGCGCTGGCTCTTCGGCTTTGAAACGGAGATGAGCACCGCAACCCTAGAGTCGGACTCGACTGGCTTTCGAGCAAGGGAACCTTTACCTTTACCTTTAAGGGGATATTTACCAGGAAAAGCTGGAACAGCAGCTCACTTCCACACATTAAACTTCTGTTAAAGGAGCAGAACATTTTTTTCTTCAGGCTGTTGGCAACTAAGGTTGCCTGACCTGGGACCCCCGATGGAGGCAGGGGTCCCTTGCTCCCGAGCCACTGATAAATTGGCTGGTGGAGGGGAGGGACTTATCAGGAAAAAGAGGAAGGCCCAGGCCACGTCCCCAGCATCACATAGAAAGTAATGTCATCACGCCAGTGGCCTCTGGGTGGTGCTCTGATATTTGGTCAAAGACTCTATGGTAGCTGCCGGTTTTTTTTTAACCATAGAGTGTTTGCCCAGATACCAGAGTGCCACAGTGAAGCTGCAGTCTGATGATGTAACTTCCTGTGCAATGCCAGGGATGTGGCCTGGGCCTTCCCCTTTCTCCTGGTAAGTCCCCCCCTCCCCCACCCAGGAGGGACCTGGCAAGCAACCCTAAATGGTAACTCTGAGCTTAACATTACTAGAAGCAAAGGAGGACATGGCTGGAATCAAAGTGTGGCGGTGGGTGTATGTTCTGCTTCCTGGTGAATGTCTGCCGTGACCAGTGTTCTCTCTAAGCTGAGTTAGTGTGAGCTAGCTCACAGTTGTTTAGCGTCCGGCTCACACCTTTTTGTCTTCACTCAGGAAGGATGGCTCCAGAGCATACTAATTTATGCAGCAGCCAAATCGCTCGCTCACAACTTTAATGCCAGTAGCTCACAAAGTAGAATTTTTGCTCACAAGACTCCACAGCTTAGAGCGAGCATTGGCCATGACCACTCCATCCCACCCAGCTCCACCCTGAGGTTTCAAGAAGATGGCTTGTCTCTTCTAGGCTTGCTTGGTGTGTCACCCTTTGCCTGCCACTCTCCATCCCTGTTAGCTCCTTTGTTTATCTTCTGGGCTCTGCCCCCCCCCCCCCCCCCCCCACCCCTCTAGCTCTGTAGGTCTGCAGTGAAACAGCCAGATTCAAGTCCCGTAGTACCTTAGCGACCAAAAAGAGTCTCAGGGTGAAAATCAAAGGTCCCTTCATCACCTGCTGGTCTCTAAGGGACTATTGGACTTGAATCTAGCCTATCTAGAATGGGTCTTATGCAGAGGTCGTTTCGGGGGGGATTGCGGGGGATCGCAATTCCCCCGGGTGAGGTACGGGGGGCGGGGCACATGACGAAGCCCCGGCCCCTGCTTCCGGCCGCCCTGCTTCCGGCCCTCATTCAGCCAGGAGGAGGCAGGAGAAGAGGGAGGGTAAGTTGCTTCCT
>NW_015175408.1:360401-377265 GCF_001447785.1 Gekko japonicus
GTGGCCTCATGACACACTTCCGGTGATGTCAGGGGGTGTGGCATATGCTAATGAGTTATGCTAATGAGTTCCCCTAGCTCTTTTTCTACGAAACGACCCCTGGTCTTATGTGTGCAGTTGAAGTGGGTGGGTGCATCATCAAGACAGACGTATTGGCCTGGATCCCCCCCCCCCACAAGCTTTCCAGCCAGTACAGCCATTAGCCTTGCCTCATCCCTTTCCTTTAAGTGGGTTCTGAATCCTTGGTATATTTAGTTTGTAAGAGCACTGCACGAACGTTTCATGCATTTAGCCATTCAGTCCTTGCCTAGTTCATTTTTTAAAAAATCCCTATTTTTTTTTATACACAACTGCTCCAGGCATTTGAGGGGAGGAATGTCTGTCAGTACTGCACATAGCTGGCTTCTGCTTAAACTTGAAGAACAGTTTTCTTTCCCCAGAACTTTGTCTCACAGGAGAAAAGTGTATTTTGGACAGAGTGAAGGGGAAACTTCCAGACTGGCCCCAGAACTCTGTCTATCTAGCACATTTAAAAACAATTTATCTATCTACACGTGAAGCTGCTTTCTCCTGAGACAGACCTTTTGTCCAGCAAGGATATTGTCTCCTCCAACTGGCAGCAGCTCCGCAGAGTCCCAGGCAGAGGGCTTTCACATCCCCTCCAACCTGATATTTTTAAGTGGAGATGCCAGGGTTTGAACCTGGGACCTTCCTCAAGCCATGCAGATGCTCAGCCACTGAGCCACAGCCCTTCCACAGAACTATTGTCTCCTGCCCATCCTCCAAGGAGTTTGCAGCAGCATACATTGTTCTTCTTTCCCCATTTTATCCTCACACCAATCCTGTGAGGTAGGTTGGCCTGAGAACATGTGATTGGCCCAACATCACCCAGTGAGCTTCATGGCAGATTGGGGATTTGAACATGGGTCTCCCAAATCCTGGTTGCTCCAACCATCACCCTACACTGGCTCTAAAAATGTTATACTGGTCCATACCATTAATGTTTACCACCACCACCATGTTACATTAACTCAGTAGTAGTGAGCAAATGAGGCATTTTCAGAGTGATCAAGCAGTGATCTTATGCCTTTAGCAGTGCCATCCTAGGAAGAATTACACTGGCCTCAGATTGCCCTGTAAGTTGTCCTGTCTTCAGAAATTCACACTGGATATGTTCAGAGGTACTCATTAATTTCCCCCCACAGTAATTTGTTTCACAGTCCACCCCTTGCACTAAAAATAGGTTCCAGTGCCAAGCCCTGTCTCTCAGTCCTACATACACCTTTATTTTCAGATGATCACTCTTTAGGGACAGGGTTGCCTCACAGAGTGTAATGCTGAAGCCTATGGTTTGGAGTGCCACCACCAAAAAGGCCTTCTTCCCCAGTTGGTTACTGCCTAATTCCTGAATGCAAAGGCGTCTCTGAAGCCGCTCTTACAAGGAGACCGAGCTTCACATTGGAACAGGCAGTATGGAATATATAGAAGAAATAATTGCCCATGCTTATGGCAGCCTACCCTGACCTTGATGGCTCAGGCTAGTCTGATCTCATTAGACCTCGGAAGCTGGTAGGGTCAGCCCTGGCTAGTATTTGAATGGGAAACCTCCAAAGAATACCAGAGTTGTGATGCAGAAGCAGGCAATGGCAAACCACCTCTGAACATCTCTTGCCCTGAAAACCCTGTGGGGGTCACCATAAGTCAGCTGTGACTTCACAGCAAAAGCAGCAGCAACAACAAGTGCAGTCCACCCTTTACACTTCTAGTGAGTCAATGTTCAAGTGCATGCCTACTGGCTGGAAGACCAATGAGTCACACACATAATTGTTGCATCAACAGTGCATGGTAATGGCGTGGCCCCTCCCACCATATAGGATCACTTTTTTCTTTTCTTTTTTGCTTTGGGAGCAGGGCCAGCCCTTCCTGGAAGGAAAAGATCACTGGATTTCTCAAACCAAACTGAAAACTGAGGGTCATGTGTTACTCTGTCTCTGTGGTTATTTCCCCTACCTACATCTATAGCCAACACTGACATCTCCTAAAGAACTATCTATCCCTCTTCTGTTTTTGAGCCACAAGACAGCAGCAAGTCTTATGTTGTCCCTCCAATTTAAGCAGGCACCCGTGGTCATGTAGAGATACAGCAGGTTTCTCCTCTGGGGGAGAGGTCACTTTGCTGCATCTTTGCATTAGAAACAATTGAATTATCTCATCACACCCTCTATAGAGATGCAAGCATCCACCACTGCTAAAAGAAAGCTAGGCCAGAATAGTGGATCATGCAGAGACATAATGGGCAATCCCTTGTATGAGTAAGGATCTGGAGTTCCCAGAAGCCTTTGTTGGTGTTGCTATTTTTAATAATGGCACACAGTCTGGAAATTAGATTAGCTCAATTAGTTTTACTGAGCTTTGTGCAATGTGAAGCAGCAACCTAGCAGGTTAACTGAGAACCAGCCTGAAACCCAATCAGCGTTTGGGATCAAAGTATTTGATTGATTTATTTGATTTATAATCCACACCTTCTCCTCAACAGGCAGTTCACAACACACATAACACAGCATGTACTACATTACCACTTGCTATAATATTGTGGCAGTGCTGTAGATGGGAATCAAGTCACAAGCTTAGTTCTGTTCTGTTACAAAATGGGTATGCCATCAAGTACACTGTCTTTGAAGAAACAGTAATCTATCTATCTATCTATCTATCTATCTATCTATCTATCTATCTATCTATCTATCTATCTCCAATCTGGGTACACAGTGGAGCAAGGACTTTGCAATCTCCCCATCAGCCTGGATCACGCCATCATAACCATTGTATTATATTTATCAAGCATAGCATACACATGGATGGAGTTCCCAGAAAGCATTTGGTCTAGATATACTGACCCAACCCAAACCAGCCCAGACCTCCTTAGCTTATAAGTCAGCTGTAACTTGATGGCAAAATCCCCCCATCCCTCATAAAAACATTCTGTGGACCTATTGCTTTTGAATTTTCAAAATTCTCCACATGCTTTATTGCAGCTATCCTCACCACAACCTTGCAAGGTAGGTTAGCCTTTCTTCTTTCCCCCTTGTTGGGAAACCCTCATTCCCAAGAATACAGAGCATCACTACTCCAGACATAGTGTTCCATCTATACCTTGTGATGTCAGCAAGGTTGCTGCAACATACCCACGCTACTAATTTGGGGCCATGAACCAGCCCTTAACACACGTTAGCCATTCATTTGTATGCCCAGTTAGAAATGTATGCCCATTTAATTTTTATGCTTACAGATGTAATGTTGTTCTTACCACTGTTGGTGAGAAATGTGTGCAAGTTATTCTGAATTCATGCATTCATTTAGACAATTTCTTTGCTTTTTTCCATAGTGGGGACCCACAGGAAATCACAACAGCCTTGTCCCCGCCTTTATTTCATCCTTATAACAACAATCCTGTGAGGTGGGTTAGACTCTTTGTGTGTGTGTGTGTGTGTGTGTGTGTGAGAGAGAGAGAGAGAGAGAGAGAGAGAGGCCCAAGGTCACAGTGAGCTTCCATGGCATAGTGGAGATTTGAACCTGAGTCTCTTAAATCCTAATGCAACACTCTAACCACTACAACATGCTGGCTATCGTAAATACGTACACGTATTTCTCCTATGCCCAGGCTAGCCTGATCTTATCAGATCTTGGAAGCTAAGCAGGGTTGCTATGCTGAGACAGGCAATGCCAAACCCCCTCTGTTTGTCTCTTGCCTTGAAAACCCTACAGGACCACCTTAAGTCAGCTGTAACTTGATGGCAAAATCCCCCCATCCCTCATAAAAACATTCTGTGGACCTATTGCTTTTGAATTTTCAAAATTCTCCACATGCTTTATTGCAGCTATCCTCACCACAACCTTGCAAGGTAGGTTAGCCTTTTCTCTTTCCCCCTTGTTGGGAAACCCTCATTCAAATCAAGCCCAGCTCAGCAGCGCCAAGGACTGACCTAGCCATCAGTCAGTGCTCCCGTGTTTCTCTATTGCTGTATCTGGCGCTCTCAGGATGCCATATTGATTTTTAGAAACAGTTCATTTATAACCATTGGGTAGTTGAACTTTCACCTTGTTGTTTCCTCCCAATGTGTCTGGGAATTGCCGGAGAGAGGGCTTTGGGGCTTATTTCAAAGGAGGCCAGTGACAGGCCAGGGGCACACTGACAGTTTAACAGACACTTGCCCCTTCCTGCTAAACTGCTGAGAGTTTAGCCAGTGGAACTGGGCCAGTTAACTTAAGGTGGCAGGAGCCACGAGTGACTTCTTTGAATGGGTGAAAGCTGCAGGGGAGACAGTTTTAGGCAGTTAACTTTCCTACCTTAGCTCTGTTAAGCCATGGGTGGATTTGGTCCCTGTCAGGGCTCTTTTTGTAGAAAAGGCCCAGCAGGAACTCATTAGCATAATAGACCACACCCAACAGCAGGAACTCATTAGCATATTGGGCCACACCCCTGACAGCACAGCTTATTAGCACATTAGGCCGCACCCCCATGTTACCAGAAGTGTGGTCATCCAGCCACACCCACCTTTCCCTTCTTATTCTGTTTATCTTGTTTGTTGTCAAAACCCAGGGCCTTTTTTGTAGCAGGAACTCCTTTGCATGTTAGGCCACACACCCCTAATGTAGCCAATCCGAATGAGTTTCTGCTGTTGGGTGTGGCCTATTATGCTAATGAGTTCCTGCTGGGCGTGGCCAACTCGGGAGCCAGCCGGAACTCCGTTCCTGTACGTTCCTGCCCCCAAATAGCCCTGGTGTCAGTTGTCCCAGTCTCTAGGCCAAAGTCCTCAATGTGGTGCTTGTGGGTGGAGCCTAGTGGGCCTTTTGCCCAGCAAGGCTTTGCATTGGCCACTGGAGATTTGATTGGCTGTGCAGATTTTTAAAAACATTGCTTTAGCAAAAGCTGTGACCACAACACAAGGATCTTCACTGTGTGAATGAAGGTAAGCTCTGGCAACCATTTTGTGACTGGTTCCGCCTTCCGCAGCAGCCATTTTGTGGCTGTGCTCACCACGCAGTACCAGAATTCCAATGGTGTCCACGGGCTCAAAAAAGGTTGAAGACCCTTGCTCTAGGTCCTCCTGCCATCGGAGAACTTAAAAACCCTGCATAAAAGAGCCAAAATAATTTTTAAAAATAACTGCAAGATGCTTTGGTGTGGATAGATAAATATGAAATGTATCCAAGAGCCAGGGGTGTCCGTCCTGTGGTTACTGCACTGGATACAATGGTCAGGCCATTATCCAAACAGACCATTCCATGGAAGGCTAGACAAGCATTTATCTGGGAAGCTGGTGTCAAATATGTCATCCTCGGAAAGAAGGACCTCTTCTGCACATCCACCAGCAGCATTCTGATGTTATGATTCTAACTGTTGACATAGGAACAAAGCCCAAATGCAGTTTCTCTAGACCCAGTATGAACATCTGTATAAAAACAGGTTATACCATGTATGTCTGCAGAGGTACTTTGACGGGACAAGATTAGAACTCTCCAGACATCACAGCCATGCATATCGGGAGCCCATCAACAGGAGCCCATGCTGTATACTATTGATCATACATAGTCATATGTAATATGTATAGTCACCCTGTTGTGTGAAGGGAGAGCCAGTGCAGTGTAGTGGTTAAGAGTGTCAGACTAGTATCTGGGATACTAAGGTTCGAACTCCCCCTTGTGCCATGCAAGCTTGCTGAGTGACCTTGGGCCAGTCACACTTGTTCAGCCTACCCTACCTCACAGGGTTGTTAGAATAAAATGGAGAAGAGAAGAACCACTATGAGTCCCCATTGGGGAAAAAAGCATGGTGCAAATGAGTGAAATAAAAATAAAATAAATGGGGGCACTGTGTATATTTTCAGTTGCAGCACAGGCTATACGAGCTCCTCATTCATTGTGTACGGAAGCAAAAAATCATGTATTATCGGATATCCTATTCAGACAATATGTTGACTGTGTGAATTGGGAGGACTGTGGGTAACACAAGTTCCCTCTGAAAAAGCCTAAGGTTGTTGAACGTGCATTCTGTGCTTTGTATCAGAAGTACTGGGGGGGCCATAAGACCATTAAGCCCTGAGTCTAAAGTTCCCTAACTGCACCACTGTTATCCAAGACAATTTGAACCGGAGATGTCAGGGACTGAAGTGGTGGATTTCCGCTGCATGCAAAGCATCTGCTCTACCACTGAGCTATTCCTCTGTCAGATGTGCTTTTGGTTCCGAGGCCTGTCGTGAGATGGCAGAAGCTAGGAGGAGCTGCTCCAGGGAGGCCAGGAGGGTTATCTGCAGCTTCAAAATATTTGGGTCTTGGAGTGAATCACCGCTCTGATCTTTTAAACACCTACTTACTGTTAGCAACCCACATACAAGGGGGCCGTGTCTGGGGGCGGAATGGAGCCGGGGGTCTGTTACAACAGAACCGATAAGGACCTGAGTGTTGACAGAAGCAATAAGGAGATCCATTCACTTCTGCTTATTATCAGGTCTGGGAGGTAGGTGTAGGGGGGAGGGAACAGTTCTGGAATGTCAGGGAGAGGCGGCAGTGTGCATTTTCATCTGTGCCTTTTCGTTCTCTTGGGGGGTCCTGTTGTCTTCGAGGGGCAACTGCATAATTTTAGCCCCTTGGCTGCGTTCCTTCACATGTAAACAACCGTTTCCCAGCTCAGCCAATATTTATTTCTTTTTTTGGTAAACAAATTTTTATTATTTTCCATAAGCGTTTTACAGTTAACCATTTCCAATTTTCCATTATTCACCTGTATCCATTTCCTCCCCTCCCTCCTGTGGCTTCCCGCAATGCTTCCCCCTTACCCTCCACATTATTATATATCATCGATTATATCATTTTTCTTATCGTTACAGTTTTAAGATAACATCATTTAGCCTAATATTGATCTAAACATATTAAATTTTGTTTCACATCCCAGTTCTTTTCCAGATAAATTTTAAAGTCATTCCATTCTTCAAAAAATACGTTGTCTTCTTTGCCGTTCAACTTTTTTGTGATTTTGTCCATTTCAGCCATGAACAGAACTTTTTGTATCCAATCTTCAATCTCTGGTACTTTCTCTGTTTTCCAGAATTGTGCATACAACATTCTCGCTGTTGTTATTAAGTACCAAAGTAAAGTCTTTTTAGTCGTGTTCACTTCTTCTATTTTAAGACCCAAAAGCAGAATTTCGGGTGCTTTTTTAAAAGAGCATTTCAATATTTTTTGCATTTCATTGTGGACTTTTGTCCAAAAGTCTGCAGCTTTTTCACAAGTCCACCACATATGGTAAAATGAGCCCTCATGACTCTTACATTTCCAACATTTGTTTGACATATTCTGATTCATATTTGCAATTTTCTTCGGAGTCATGTACCACCTGTACATCATTTTAAAACAGTTCTCTCTGACATTGGTACAAGTCGATATCTTAATAGAGTTTTTCCACAAATATTCCCAAGTTTCAATAGTCACTTCCCTATTCATATTTATTGCCCACTTTAACATTTGCTCTTTAACAATTTCATCTTCAGTATACCATTTCAACAACAGTTTATACATTTTAGAGATATTTTTCCCCTCTCCACTTCCCCAAATATTTTCCATTTCATTTTTTTCTTCTCCAGAACCATAATTTTTTTTATCCGATCTGAAGAGATCATAAATCTGCATATATTTCAACCATTCATATTCATACTGAATTTCATTCTGCTTTTTCATTACCCATTCTGTTCCCTCTTTTTTAATTAAGTCTCTGTATGGCAACCAATCCTTGTCTCGCTGTCTTGAGTACGATGTTAATACTTCTACTGGTACAATCCACAATGGTCTTACATCCCTAAAATATTTTTTATATCTTGTCCATACCACAAACAATGCTTTTCTTACCAAGTGAAGTTTAAAAAAGCTATCCATTTTTATCTTATCATACCATAAATATGCATGCCAACCAAACCTACAGTCATGACCCTCCAACCCCAATAACTTATCATTCTCAAGCTTCACCCATTGTTCCATCCAGGTTAGACAGACCGCTTCATAATAACTTTAGCAATTGTTTCCAAGTGGATTTTTCCGTTTCACACAGTAAATTCCAGTTGCAAAGTGCATTGAAAGTGGATTGACGGTGCATTATTCATTATGTATGAAAGCGTTTCCTGCATCATCCACTGCTCAGGAGTTGTCTCCTCATTGGAAGGATAGAATCAGGTAGGGATACACTGGGAGCTTTCCACTTAGGTAATTCTGTTGTGCCACTACATAGGAAATAAATGAATGACACACTTGGTGCAGAAATGGGACAGAATAAACCGATCCCCAGTGGGGCACAGTTAGAAGGCACAATAACATTATAAAGATCTGTTATCATGATCTTCAAGTTCCTGTGAATCCCCTGTTTAGTAAATCTCTAGTTCTTTTTGTTGTGAAGATGTAACAGGTGCTGGGAAGGGGCTGTAACAGTGGTAGAGCATCTGCTTGACATGCAGAAGGTCCTTGGTTCAATCCCTGGCATCCCCAGCCAAAAAAGATCAGGTAGAAGGAAATGTGAAAGGCCTCTGCTGGAGACCCTGCAGAACCACCACCAGTCAGAGTAGACAGTACTCATCATGCTCATAGCCAATGGTGTGAATCATTATAAGGCTGATTCCTATGTTCATGAGTGTATCTTTCCCCTTATATCTTTGCATTGAAAAGGGCTAGAGACTTACATTTTAAATATTCTGGGAAGTTACAGGTGCATAGCAATAGATTGCTATAATGTGCTAATATTCTAGTAACTGCTGATATATATTTTTTTAAAGCTCCCCCCTCCCAGGCCTGTGGTAGTCATGCTGAAACATGGACCATGGGGGCTGAAACAAGGAAAATTGTGATGGTATAGGTGGGACATGCAAAAATGTGAGCTTCCAGTCCAGTCCACACCAAAGGCACTTTGATTGTGGTTGTTCCAAAAGGACTGTATTAAACCAAGTTTGGGGAAAATTTCAGCAAAGCAGGGGAAGACCTGGAAAGTGGACAATTAGGGGAGAATGTTGTGTGGATGCTCAAAAACCTAAGAGTGCAGCCCAAATATGCCAGTTTAGGCATGCAATCCTATGGCTATTCACTTGGGAATAAATCTGTAGAATTCAGTGGGGTTTACTTCAGAATCCAGCATGCCAATTAAGATCCTCTTCCCAAGCCCTGCTCTGCTGTCTGTGCCTTTGCCTGATGAGACAGGTGGTTGTCAGTGGAAGGGCTTTTTCAGTGGTGGCACCTTACCTCTGCAATGCCCTCTCCCATGAGACTCATCTGGCACCTGCTTTACTGCCCTTTCTTTTTATCCAGACTTTCAAGCCTGACTGTTTTATGCTGTTGAGTGGTGTTGTGGTGTATGCGTTTTTATGCCCCTGGTTAGTTTTGATAATTCTTATGCTGTTGTTTTAATGATTTTATTGTGTTGTTTTTGCTTTGTGAGCTGCCTCCAGCAGGTCTTTGGATGGCTTGCCTGTAAATTTTCTCAGTAAATAAAAATAAATAAAATCAATATGTATGGACTTGGGATGAACACTGTGGACTATGCTTTCAAATAAACACAGTTGGCAGTAAGACAGCAAACTGTCAGGGGGAATAAATTCCATTGTGTTGAATTTACTTGTGTGTGTAGGATTAATGGCCTGGAGGGAGTAACTAAATTATTCAAGTCCCGAGGGTTGCCAACTCCAGGTTCAGAAACACCTGGATATTTGACGTGGAGGCTCGGAGAGAGGGGAGGCGCAATGTTCCCCCTAAACTGTGGAGACTTGCGAGCAAAAATTCTACTTTGTGAGCTACTGGCATTAAAGTTGTGAGCAAGCGATTTGGCTACTGCATAAATTAGTTTGCTCGGGAGCCATCCTTCCTGAGCTAAGTCAAAAATGTGTGAGCCGGAGGCTAAAACAACTGTGAGCGAGCTCACACGAATTCAGGCTAGAGGGAACCCTGGAGGGGAGGGACCTTGTAACCCACCTCCAAAACAGCCCTTTTCCCCAGCAGGTGTGGAATAAATGTTTTCAATAAATAATAAGTAAGCGATTTAAGTAGTCTGAGATCAGTTGTAATTCCGGGATTTCTCCACCATTACATCCAGTTCACTAGTTACGTGGTTCCAGGTGCGAGGAAGAATAGACACTTTGCAAACCCTGATCTAGACTTTCCTCTTTTTTATTTGATTTTTTTTCGGTTATGTTACAAATTCATGGAAGTATGCCCAATTAAACATAGCGGGACTTACTTCCGAGCAGTAAGTACCTACGACAGCGTTGTAAACCTCGCCTAAACCCAGCATTTCTAAGGAAGGAAATTCCTTACTCGGCGTTATTTTAGCCTGGGAACTACATCCCCAGATATCGCAGCAAGTCCCCCCCCCCGATGGACACTGGGAATTGTAGTAACAAGAAGGAACAGCGAGCTCAAATGACAAAAATACCTCGTGGGAAGGCAAAGACTACACTTCCCAGCAGTCTATAGATGAAATGCATGAGGAAGGTGGGCCTGCTGCAGGTAAAGTGCCATGCATCCGACGGAGAGACAATGGGGGAAGGGGGGGGCGGGTTCTGGAGTTGAAATAGGCACTCTTAATTTCGTATTTTTGTGTTTTAGACCGCATGAATTTCCTCATGGCTGGCAAGACTGTTTTTCCCGGGGAAGATCCGAAGCTCCCTGTCCCTTATAAGGACTTAAGCAAAGCCTAGCTGCATCGCAACAAAACTCTATCCTGTTTCCCACGGTGGCCTGCCACTTCCGGGAAGCCCGCAAGCGGGGGCAGCAATGCGCCCCTAGACCCTCTCCCCCCCCCCAGTAATTAGTATTCAGGGGTTTACTGCCTCGGGACATGGAGGTTCGATTTAGCCAGCGTGACTATTGATGTACCTATCCTCCGTATATTTGTTTAAGCCCCTTTTAAAGCAACATCCAAACTAGAAGCCGTCACTACGACTTGTGGTAGAGAGTACCAAAAGCGAATTGCGTGTTGCTTGTTGGGTCACACGAAAAGTCTCTCTCGGTGTAGTCCAGCACTTTTGCCCTTAACGGTGGTCGAGTGTCCTTGGGAAGCTCACAAGTGTGGAGTGGGATACAGTTAGCACTTTCCTATTCTTTGCCTCCAGCATCTTGTAATCTGAGGTATACTCTGTTTGAACACGGAGGTTCCTTGCTTTCTGATCCTAAGCCAATAGCTGCTGAGTGACACAGTCTCTATACGTTTGTGCTTTAGTGCCTACCATGAGTATACTGAGTTGGGCTGTTGTTTCTGTTCTTCCTTTGCCGCTTCTTCTTTGTCATTATAGTTTTTATTTTCAATACATGCTCTTGGGAAAGCCAATCACTAGCGAGATCAGAGAGACAGGAGGAACTGGGGAATGGCTGGCTATGGATTTAAAGATAAGGAAGGGTGACCAGGTGCAAAGAATTGTACAGGCTAGAATCCTAAGTATGCTTGTGAGTAAGTTACATTGAGCCCTAGTGGGATTTTCTTCTGAATACAAATTCCAGAGGAATAGCCATGTCAGTTTATCACAGCAAAATAAAAATAACAAAATGTCTTATTTATTTAGTACCATTTTTATCCCACCCTGCATCCCAAGGAGCTCAAGGCAGCATACATCAGTCTCCTCTCCATGTTACCCTCCCAGGTAAATTAGTTAGGCTGAGACTGACCCGAGTGGCTGGTCCTTAGTCACCTGGCAAGTTTCCATGGCAGAGTGGGGATTTGAACCTGTGTCTCCCAGATCTTAGTTTCACACTTTTAACTGCTGCACCAGCTGCAGGAGAGCACTGGGTCTGTCTGCATTAATTGCACAGAAGAGGGACTTTTAGCAGCGGCTACCTCTCATGCTGGAGTGATCTCATGATGGAGTGAGCTCCCATCTCTAGTTCCAGCTCCTGCCAACCTAGCAGTTCGAAAGCAAGAAATTGCAAGTAGATAAATAGGTACCACTTCGGTGGGAAGGTAACAATGTTCCGTGCGCCTTGGTGTTTAGTCATGCTGGCCACATGACCACAGAAACATCTTCGGACAGCGCTGGCTCTTCGGCTTTGAAACGGAGATGAGCACCGCAACCCTAGAGTCGGATTCGACTGGCTTTCGAGCAAGGGAACCTTTACCTTTACCTCTCATGCATGAGGGGAAAGAAAAGTGAGTCCCTATTTGGAAGAATTGTTAAAGGTGCAGGAAGGGTCCCCCTTCTTTGAGTTGGTCACACTAAAGCAATGAATTGCCTCTGCGAGCTCTTGCATGCTACCATATGCTCTAAGCAGGGTTGTGTGAACTCTGTGTTTAAAAATCTGAATTCTCTGCTGATAACCCAAGCTAAACAACAAGATGTGCTGAACTCTGTGATGTGCATACGTTAAGAACATTTGCACGGTTATTTGTATTGTATATAATAATACTCCTTAATATTTTAAATATTTTTTTTCTGGTGGCCATAGAGAGGGGCAGTGCACTGAATTCCTGGCATTGGTGCTCTAGAAATCCTGCGCCGCTGCAAGTGATGTGAGACAGGAGATTTTCCAATGCTGTATTTTTCCACAGAAAATGTTTGTACCCCAATATGTAAATACACTAAGGCTGTGGTCACATGGCAAGTTTACTGTGATTTGTTCCCACTATATATTTGATCGGGGGTGTTTTTTGGTGGGTTGGGATGATTACACACCCCTCCCTGATCCGCTTGCATCAAAAAATCGCGTGATGAGGCTCCAGGCACCATCCAGATAGCTACACTGCCCAAGCGGCGGCCCGGCACGATTTAATTTTTTTTTTTTTGCATGCGCATATGCATGGCCAAATCACCACTCCCACTTGGACGCACTGTACTCCCTTGTTTTTGCAGGGTTCCCCGAACAGTGCACAAAATGAACCACCGACATACAGTTGAGTGCTGGAGTCTATAAATATGCACTTGAACGTTCATGCATTGAATATATTCAGCGCTTGATTGATCATGCGCACAAGAGTGAAAGCTGGGGGGGGGGGAATTCAGCGCAAGAAGAATGTTCAGACGATCTAGGAGCATTCATAGTGACTGCTGGCTGTCCAGATTCACAGCACAAATATTTGGAAAGTACTTGATTTTCCCGGTGTTGTAAAAATCTCTAGGAAACCGGGAGGATTGTGAGGGTGAGTCCGCTTTGATATGGGAGACAGATGCGGCTGTCTGATCAGCCCTTTTAAATGTGATTGGGAACAGTGGTGAAACCTGATCAAAATGACTGTGTGACCACAGCCTAAATTTATTTATAGTTGTCAGGACTGCTGTGCTGCAAATCAGTTATGTTCGATGGGCTAAATGTGGGATATGAAGCATGGGCAAACCTAGTGCTTTTACGTTCACCAGGCACACAGTGTATCTTCTTTTTAAACTTTATTTAAACTTTCTAGGAAAGTTTCTGCTTTAAATTTTCCTGGAAAATACTGGTTTCCATTCCTGGGTTGTGAAAATATCCCAGGCATTGCTCATGCAATTCTAAGCATTTCTTCATAAGGCCTAGAAACTTGACTTCTTTAAAAAGGCAAGCGGAAATTCTCAGGAAGCTGATGTTATGTCCTGTCCCCTGTTTTGCAGCTGTTGTGTGTCTGTGCCTGCTGACTAACAAGGCTAATTTTGCAAAACCTGCCTGACTTTAACCATTCAAGAGAAGAAGGAAAGAACCTCTGGTAGAAATACTCAAAGAAGGCGTTTCAGCCTGTGCTGTAAGCTGTTAAATACAGCAGAGGCAGACTCCCCCCCCATATAACAGCTGCCTATTATCACCCTGCCCAGAAACAGTTTGTTGAAAGCCTTTTACTGATCAATTTGCCTGCTTCCCCCATTATGAAACATGAGAGCACAGCTGACTTATCTCTAGGCCATTTAAACTATTGCACATTGAGATCCGGGTGCAAAAAGGAGAAAGAAAACTGTGGCCATCCATACTGCTTAATTCCAAAGTGTATCTGCAACATATTTAGATTTGGTAGGCTGGTTTGGTGCCCCTGAACTGTGGAAAGTGTATAATGTGCGTGTTGAGATTGAAATTTTTTTAGTGGTCCACTTAGCAGACTCACAGCTCTGCCTAGCATCATCTATTTTATATTGTTGTGGCCCACTTGCCCAGGATTTGGTTTTATCTGAGCACTCATACAGGTAACCTTCTCAGGGACTATGAATTGTGCTTAATTGCCATCTGGTTTGTTGTATGTTTTAATTATTATGTTTTAATTATTTAAATTGCTGTATAATTATTATTATATACCTATTGTTTTAATCTGCCCTGAGCCTAGCTGTGCAGGGGGAAGGTGGACTAGAAATCCAAATAAATGAATCTTATGCGTAGTTACTCCCATCAGTGTTCCCTCTAAGCTGAGTTAGTGTGAGCTAGCTCATAGTTCTTTAGCCTCCGGCTCACACATTTTTGTCTTCGCTCAGGAAGGATGGCTCCAGAGCAAACTAATTTATGCGGCAGCCAAATGGCTCGCTCACAACCTTAATGCCATTAGCTCACAAAGTACAAGTTTTGCTCACAAGACTCCACAGCTTAGAGGGAACATTGACTCCCATCTAAGCCCACAATGACCTAACTGCATAGGATTGCATTATAGGACATTGACCAAGTCCACACTGCAGATGGAATCACACACCCCCCTTCCCTTTTCCAAATCTGCTTCATTTCCATCCAGCAGTATGCTAGGGTACTCTATGTAGAATCCAGAAAGCAGCAGGCATGGGAATCTCTCAAGCAAGATTTTATCAGGTCTGACTTTCAGGTTCTAGTTTTCTAATACAGTAGACAATAGACTCTATGTCTCTGAAGCTTTGGGACCTTCTGGTTCAGTGCTGTAACATGGTATCCTCAGAAAAGATGGGAACATATGGGGAGGGGTTGTGGCTCGGTGGCAGAGCACCTGCTTGGCATGTAGAATGTCCCCGGTTCAATCCCCTGCATCTCCATCTAAATGGACTAAGCAACGGGTGATGCAAAAGATCTCTGTGTGAGACCCTGGAGAGCCACTGCCAGTCTGAGTAGGCAGTACTGACCTTGAGAGACTGGGGGTCTGATTCAGTAGAAGGCAGCTTCATGTGTTCGTGTGTGTATAATGTCCCCTTCCCCCTAATACTATATGAGTTTGGGAGGGGGGAGAAGCTACACAGGCATCAGTGCTTTTTACTAATCCTTTAATTGTCCCTCATTGACCTTGTTGAGAAATGGGACGCCCGTACAGGCCGAATCCCCCCTCGAGTGTGGCAGAGCCCCCAAGCACACACCATATGGACTTTAGTCCTACTCTAGAAAGCAAATTTCCACAAATTGTTTCAAGAATGGATGATGGGGGAGAAGTTCTAATGTTGGCTTACCTCTGAGTTTACACTTTGTAGGAGGCAGTGCTCTGTTTTGGTTTTGCAGCAGCAGATGGAGTAGATCGTCCTTTCCTGGGAATTTCAGTCTCTAGGTGTCTCTTCTCCAGAGCTATGTTGCTAGCCCTCATGACTTTTTTTTGAGGGGTTACATTTGTAAATAATAAGCAGCCACGTCTATCAGAAGTGAAATCTTGCAGGTTGAGATCCCCATTTGGCCAGAAGGCTCAAGGGAGGCTTGGATCAGTCACTGTCTCTCACCCTGATCTTCCTCACAGGGTTGGTGTGAAGATGAAAGCCAGGACAGATCCAAGTATGCAGCTCTGAGCACCTTGGGAGGGGGCCAGATAAAATGTAATAAATAGCAGGAGAGAGGTTCAAAAATGCTTTCTTGCATGTGTCATCGTACACATAACAAATATAGGTCCCTTTGTTACAGATTCTAGATTCCTCTTGCTTTCAAATTTCAAAACTCAATAGTTGGGTTTTTTTTAAGTAGCAGATGTTTCTGCCTAAGCAACCAACTTGGCATTTCATCGGCTAAGAATGATTGAACAGATATAGCTCCAGTTCTTGGTGAAACCTCAGTCAAGACTTCTGCTTCATTTGTGGACAGAGACCCTGTGCCTTTAACATATACATCAGGAGAAGCTTCACTTGCTGGAACTTCTGCCCTAAAAAGTGCCACACTAAATTGGGCCCTGTACCTATTAAACAATAGTATTTGGAGGGTCTGCTGAGAGCCAGCATGGTGCAATGGTTAGTGGGTCAGACTAGGATCTGGGAGAACCAGGTTCGGATCCCCACTCTACCATGGAAGCTCACTAGGTGACTTTGGGCTAGTCACACACTCTCAGCCTAACCTGCCTGCCATGCACAGTGGTTGTGCAGCTAAAATGGAGGAAAGAAGAATGAAGTAAGCCTCTCTGGATCCCCACTGGGGAGAAAGGCAAATCAAATACACGAAAGAAAAAAATAATGATCGCCTTCAGATTTGTGTGTAAAATGTATTCTTCCTCCCTCCTTCATAGTTCAGATGAATGTCTGTCGATTCCTATCTCACACATTTATTTATTTTTCGTTTTATTTATTTACTTACATTATTTATAGTCCTTTCTCACTGGCAGTCAAGGCGGATTACACAGAGTGAGTCAATACAATCAAGATGGGACATTCAGTATATAATGAAATAGGACTGGGGTTGTAGAACTAACTAGAAATGTAAAAAAAACAAACAATCCCAGAACTGAAGCGAATCAAATTGTTAACATGACACAATAAATGGCGCAGAATTACATAGTAGGATCCAACTGACAGCAAACTATACGCAGTCGTATAGACCACGGTCGCTAATAATTTATTGATGTGAATCATTTCAAGCATGAGACTGTGTGTCTTTGTGATGGGTGCAGAAGGACCGATGACATCAGGTGACCGAAACTTGAGACCTAGACAGTCCTGCTCACCTGCTGGGGAAATGCCACCTCCTGGGAGAC
>NW_015175408.1:377321-409999 GCF_001447785.1 Gekko japonicus
CCATGCTGGGATTCCATTGCTGGCGAATGGGATGTTGTTAATTTGTGCTCTGGGAGTGTGCAGTTCTCAGGCTGTTAACGTCTGGAGCTTCCTAGATTTACACCCTGTGCAGTTGGCGGAGGCAATTAAATTTCCCAGCAGCCGTGTCCTTTTATGAGATGAAGTCCCTTCTCAGGTTTTGAAATCGACCAAAGAGAGGGAGGCCTCCCAATTTTCACATGCCATCTCTCTAAGGAAAGGGGTGGGGGAATTAAATGGGTCAAGAGTCTTTCCTTCCTCTTCGGTCTGTCATCAGACTTTTTTTTTGTTCCCGACTCCTTTCGGTGCTCCCTCCCTCCCCCAACTCGTGGGTCAATCAAACAGATCTCCAGCACATTCGTAATTGCTAAATAGCAGCCCGGGGGTGGGGGGGCTTGATTTTGTTTAAAGCCATGGTGGGAGGAGAGGAGGTGGCGGATTAGCTCTTTGCACCATTTTCCCAACCTCAGGTTTAGCCTTTGAAGCTGCGGCTTGTGTAGTGGTGTGTTTCCTCCGATGGGGCAAATAGCAGTTTCGGAGTGCATTTGAGGTCATGAAGACAGCAGTGTGGGTGGGGTTAATCCCTTCCTCTTCTTGCACCAGATCTGGGGCTCTGCATGTTTGTCGTTTAGCAATAAAAATGAGTTGAAGGTCCATCCACGGAATGCCTGCCTGTCTCATAGAAATCTGGTTCTGATCTCTGTGTGCGCGGGAGGAAAGCTTCTGAGAGAGAATCCAAATGAAAGATAAAGTTTCTAGCTCTCATGTTTGCTAGTGAAACACTAACAGTCCTTGCAATCTTTATGGCAGATTACTGTGATCAGAGTGTTGATGCTCGCATTGTGGCAGAACACCATATCCAGGGGTCATTTCGTAGAAAAAGAGGTGCAGGAGCTCATTAGCATAACTCATTAGCATAACTTTGCATATGTCACACCCCCTGCCATCACCGGAAGTGTGTCAGAAGGCAACATCCACCGCTCAGGCTCCACTGGACTGTTTCGGATTGCTAGGGGAAGGAGCGTGCAGATCTGTCCTTGCAGAGGACGGAGAGCTTGTACCTGAATAAAACTTGGTCTTAAAGGTGGCACTGGATTGTTTTGGACCGGGGGGGGGGGCTGGGGGGGGCTGGGCAACTTCCCTGGTTGCTTCTTACATTTTCCCTTCCTCATTTGATCCCCACATCAACCCTGTGAGGTTGGGTAAGCTGAGTGTGAGACAGGCTCAAGTTCACCCAGCAAGCTTCCATGGCAGAGTGGAGATTTGAACCTGGTTCTCCCAAATCCTAGTCCAACCTAGGGTTGCCAAGTCAAATCTCCTTACCGGCGGGGGAGCGTCGCCGGGCTCCGGGAGCTCTCCGACGCGCGCGCCGCCAGCACGTCCCGGAAGTGACGCGCGACGTCGATCACGTTGGGGGCGTGGCCCCGATCGTCAGAGGGAAAACCATAGAGCCACGCTGTGCTTCAGGGGGTGGAGTTCCCCCCGGGGCCCGATTCCGTGGCTGCAGAAATCGGGCCTCCAAAGCTGGGGTTTACCTGCCCCCCGCCCCCACTTGGCAGCCCTAGTCCAACCACTACAATATTAGTCCGTGTAGGAGTCTCTCTTGGCACATGATGGGTTTTCAGGTCCCAAAAGTGTTAAAATAGCCTTGGAAAATAGGAGGGACCAAAGGAAAAGTTCTGTAGCATAGCCTGGGGGACTATGTTCTGTAGCATAGCCTGTGGGGAAAGTCTCCCATGTGGTTGTGGCAACCCTGGTCGAAGGGTGAGCGGCCTCCCTAAAAATATGCCAGTCTGCACTGCTTGTCCTGCCAAGCTAGCTCTGCGGGTCAAAACATGAAAACATTTTAGATCTCGCTAAAGCTCAACATCAGTTCTACTAATGATGTGTGTAATTTAGCCTTGCATGCAAAATTTGGAGCTTTTACCATGCGCATTTGGAATTTGGGAGGGGGATAGGGAGGGGCCCAAAGTATACAGGAACAGTTCTGATAGTGCTCCAGACAGTGCCATTGCCAGATCACCTGCCATGGATCCCTTGGTGGGTTAACTTTCTCTCCACCAAAGTATGGCTCTCAAGTTTTATTTATTTTTCTACTTTGCAAGTAAGCACACGTGCAGAGGTAGATGTCTTTTCTTCTTTTTAATCACAGCACAGTGCATTTATAGGTTATTTACAGTAATGTTTTGTATCTTGAGTGAATGCTTTACTAATTATGGTAATAAAAAAGGCAATAAAAGGAACATTTCCCCGTGGAGGAATATATTTGGAGGCCTCGCCCCGTTCACTCGGAAGCGGAGCTCTGATGGAAATCAGTCATCCGCTCAGTGGGGTGAGAAATAAGGCTGTTACGGAATGGGCTGTTTGGGTCGCAGCATGACGTATGGCGCCAGTTCACATTGGAGATTACCTGGATTGGAAGAGGAAGGAAATAAAGACAGAGGTCTGGCCTGAAGCGTGGATTCTGGAGAGCAGTTGGTTAGTGGGGTCAGTTCTCTGGCCAAGCCACTAGGCCTCCTACTGACTGAGTCCAAGCCAAGTCCCCATAAGCAATACTGCTTAGACTCGACTGCTAGCAGTACCAGGCCCAGGAAGTGATGCATACTGAGGAGTAAACAAGAGAGGTCAGTCTAAAGGCTATTTGAAGTAGCTTGGTATACAGCCTGGCTTTCAATCATTTGATCAACTGAAATGAGTTCATACCATCACGTTGACTAGAGGTGCCATTTTCAGGTTCCTAACCAAAGGGATAGATACTCTGAGGTGTGAGGGAGTTTACCATTGAATTAATGAAAGCTACTGCTCCTTGTTCCAAGTTTCTACTTCATCAAATTAGAATATCCCCTATTACAGGCACATAATGATGTCAAAATAGCTTCCAAACCTCACTGGGCCATCTGTCTTATTTCAAATGAGCACTTGTCATGATCTGTGTAGGACTGGGCCTGGGGCCTGGTGCGGCCTGGTCCCAGAAGAGACCTGCATCCCAGTGGAAAGCAGACACAGCCTACAATCCCCACAATGCTTAGTGATGGTTGCAACTAATCAGTGTCCAGGGATTCTTTGAGGTGATTGTTACATACTTTGTGGGCTGTGGAAAACTGTGTTCTTTCCTCTCACAGAGCTAAACTGAAGGGGACTATGTTCTTTTGCTCTTCTGCAATCTTGTCTCACAGAGGGGACAGTCTGGTCTGAGGAGAAAGATCCCTCACTGGGCTCAGAGTAAGTGCAGGCAGGAGGCCTGGTATAAGAGGGCTGTGGGCCTTGAAATAGTAACGTTAAGTGAAATAGGTAATCGCGTTAGATTAGTTTATTTTGCCTTTAAACACTGTTATATATTTTAAAGCACCTTGCCTTGTTTTCCTTGTCCCAGTACTGTTAGACAAGGCCTAAAGCCATCCATTTTTCAGGAATCCTCCTTTTCCCCAGATATCACTAGGCATCTCCAGCATTAACCCTCAGATATGCACACAGTTGTATGAGCCCTTTACTATGTGAAGTGGATCTCCACAGACGAGAGAGGACCTGGGAGCCCCATCTTAGGGTTGCCAATCTCCAGGTGGTAGCTGGAGATGTCCCGGAACTACAGCTGATCTCCAGGTTCCAGAGATCAGTTCCGCTGGAGAAAATGGCCACTTTGGAAGGTGGACTTTCTGGCACTGTACCCTTCTGAGGTCCCTCCCTTCCCCAAACCACACCCTCTCCAGGGTCTACCCCCCAAAAAAAAATCTCCAGGAATTTCCCGACCCAGAGCGAGCAACCCTACTCCTGTATTCTGGTTTGACCTTCCGAAACAGGAGGATAAAGAAGTCTTTCGATTGACTGCAACCTGCTACAATCCAGGAAAGTGAGAAGAGGAGGTCTCTCCTGAGGCCTGGTGGTTTTACTTCTTCTTGGCTTCCTTGATTGTAAGACTAGTCTGTGAGGCAGGATCAGATTTGATTTTATGCACAAACGTAATGGTTCTTTGATGGCCCTTTTACAACTGGGAAAACCACTTCTGGAGGGGGGTGATTAGAAGCAGGAAAACCACAACAGCAAGAAGGGTCCTAAGCAGTTGCCAACCTCCAGCTGGGAGCTGGAGATCTCCTGGAATCACAACAGATCTTCAGACAACATAGATAGCTTTTTTTATTTAAAACATATATTCCACTTCTGGAGAAAATGACTGCTTTGGAAGGTGACCTTTATGACAATGTACCCTACTGAAGCCCTTCCCCTCCCTAAAGCTCTATGTGTTCTGTGTTCACTGACAGTTTTAATTTATCACCATACCAGAGGTTGGAGTGAGGTACCAGGGCAGGCTCCAGAGTAGTATTTTGGTGCCTGTGCTCAGACCTGAATCCTGTCAGATCAGATACTATTACTGCTACTGAATACTTACGTAATGCCACACAGTGTCCTGGGGCTATACATATTTGGGACTGAGAGACCCACACTGTCCTGATGCCAACCGATTGTTCATGCTTGGACATAGGACCTGATGAATTTTTTCTTATTTACCAGGAACTGTTCTGATGAGCTCTTCAGAAGGTCTCATGAACTTCTGGGAAGGAGACAGCTTGGCTGAGAAGTTTCTCCATATAGAGCGGGAGCAGACTGTACGACTGAAAGAGCTCACTTTCCTCGATCCCGTTGAATATGTTTACAACCCACTAGATTACGCCTGGGAACCCCACCAAGACTACGTGCGTAAATACTGCCAGTCATGCAAGAAGGTGCTCTTTCTTGGTATGAACCCGGGGCCTTTTGGTATGGCCCAGACAGGGGTAAGCAGACAAGCCAAGGTGGGGGTGGTTTAACTTGAAGACCAGGTCAAGGATTAATCTGAGGTAGGCTTTAGCCCCAAAGGGTGTCTCTAGTTTGGTGTAGTGGTTAACAGCAGTGGACTCTAATCTGGAGAACCGGGTTTGATTCCCCACTCCTCCTCCACATGAAGCCAGCTGGGTGACCTTGGGCCAGTCACAGTTCTCTCAGATCTCTCTCAGCCCCACCTACCTCACAGGGTGTCTGTTGTGGGGAGAGGAAGGGAAGGTGATTGTAAACTGCTCTGAGATTCCTTCAGGTAGTGAAAGGCAGGGTATAAAAACCCAATTCCAACTGCTCCTCTGTCGTCACTGGATTGCCTACCCTCAGAGGGGAATACCTACTGCAGATCAGCATGCCATCAATGGCTGTGTCTTAGGGTTCCCAGGTCCCCACTTTTTGCCACTGGGGGGCTCCAGGCTTCTTTCCTGGATCTTCTTTCATGTGCCGTGATGATGTCACCCAGAGGTGACATCATTACACCAGGCACATCACAGTTGGACACTCTAGCGTGCGGCCAAAAACTCTATGGTCACCATAGAGTCCACCAAAGAGTCTTTGGTCAAATGCTAGAGTGCACCCCCTGCAATGTGCCCAGCGCGATGACTTCACCACCGCCCCAATCAGGGATGGCAACCCTACTGTGTCCCCTCTCATTCAGCCCCCTTTTGGGGCAACAGTTAGATTCTAGTCCGGTGGCACCTTAGATACCAACAAGAGTTTCAGGGTATAAGCTTTTGAGAGTCAAAGCTCTGATGAAGGGAGTTTTGACTCTTGAAAGCTTATAGCCTGAAAATTAAGACGTTGAACTGCAGGCTAGAAGGTCGGTAGTTCCGCAGTTCGAGATCCGAGTGCCGTGTGACGGAGTGAGCTCCCGTCTCTGGCCCCAGCTCCTGCCAACCTAGCAGTTTGAAAGCAAGAAATTGCAAGTAGATAAATAGGTACATATGACAGTGTTATAGATGCAACAAACATGAAATTGAGCCAACTTCAGAGGACGGCGAAAGACAGGAAGGCCTGGCGTGATCTGGTCCATGGGGTCGCAAAAAGTCGGACTCGACTGTGCGACTGAATAACAACAACAAAATAGGTACCGCTTCAGTGGGAAGGTAACAGCGTACCGTGTGCCTCGAGCATTGGTCATGCCGGCCACATGACCACGGAAATGTCTTCGGACAGCGCTGGCTCTTCGGCTTGGAAACGGAGATGAGCACCGCAACCCTAGAGTTGGATTCAACTGGCTTTCGAGTAACCTTTACCTTTAAGGTGCTACTGGACGCAAATCTAACTGTTCTAGGTACTGCAGACCAACATGGATATCCTCTGAAACTTTCAGGGGAAGTAATTCTGCTTTTTTTTTTGCATCAGGAATCAATGGATTATCCACTCTCAGAAGAAGTCCCCTGTAATGAAGGTCTGCATGAGTCTCTGCTTAGGCATGCCTTCTTGCAGCCTGGAGATATACTCCCGCTCAGCATGAGTCCATGTACTCATGGAGGCAAGATCAGAGCAATAGGGAATTTCCGAACTACACACGTTAGTTTAAACAAGAAAAATATTCTGAGGCCAGGTGGGGTGGGACGGGGTGGTTGTCCGAATGAAGTGTCCGTCTGGTTTTGATTTAGAACACTAGTGGGTTTCCTTTACCAGCAGTTTGGGAAATACTGCTGTGTGCATTCTGTGCCTTCACCAACTGTAGCGTAGCACCTGCTGGGCTAATTTGGAAAAAAGGATGCAAATGAGGCCAGCCACAGAATAAAAATTGCAGTGGATTTCTACCTTGTTTCTGATGGGGCCTCTGGTGCCGATCAGATTCCCCATTCCTGAAAGTTACCTGCCAACACTCATATCGTGATGATGAGTGGTAAGGAAGGAGTCTCCAACAACGGCAGTTTTTAATGTGCCAGGGAACTTCACAGTCCCAGTCTGCATGAATTCCTGAACTGGAGAACTCCATTATCTCTCTGGCTTCCTGCATACGCCTCCCGGGTGGCATCGGTGTTCCGTGTCTTCTCCTGTTTGTAGCTGAGTCAGCACCCAGACAGATAGCTCACTTTCGGGCTTTGATGCCCTGCCAGGAAAGGAAAGGAAAGGAGGGGGGAAACAAATCATGCGGTGAGGATCTTGCCAAGATAATTTGAAGATGAGCTTTAAACGTGTGGGTGTATATGTGTAAACTGACTGATTTCCCCTGGATGCCGGTAGTATTTCTGCTTTATGGGCTACCTAGACAAAATACTGTTCAAGGCCTCTAGAGAGTCGGCTTTCGCTTAAGCTGTGATAGTGCAGGAATTAGGCTCCGTGTTTCAGTAAAACAGCTTCTGTTCACTGGGGAGTGTCCATATTTATAGATATAAACTGAGAGCCAGCGTGGTGTAGTGGTTAAGAGCGGCGGACTCTAATCTGAAGAACCGGGTTTGATTCCTCACTCCTCCACATGAAGCCTGGGTGACCTTGGGCCAGTTAAACGGATAAAAGGAAGTACTTCTTCACCCAAAGAGTGATTAACACATGGAATTCACTGCCACAGGAAGTGGTGACAGCTACAAGCATGGACGGCTTCAAAGGGGAATTAGATAAGCGTATGGAGCAGAGGTCCATCAGTGGCTATTAGCCACAAGGTATAGATAGGGGCTCTGGGGCAAGTGATGCTCTGTCTTCTTGGTGCTTGGGGGGGCCAACAGTGGGAGGGCTTCTAAATGTCCTGGCCCCACTGGTGGACCTCCTGATGGCACCTGGTATTTTTGGCCACTGTGAGACACAGAGTGTTGGACTGGATGGGCCTTTGGCCTGATCCAACATTGGCGTCTCTTATGTTCTTATGTTATGTTCTAGTTCTCTCAGAACTCTCTCAGTCCCAACTGCCTCATAAGGTGCCTGTTGTGGAGAGGGGAAGGGAATGTGATTGTAAGCCAATTTGAGGATCCTTAAGGGAGAGAAAAGCAAGGTATAAAAACCAACTCTCCCCTTCCTCTCCCCACAACAAGCACCTTCTGAGGTAGATGGGGCTGAGAGAGTTCTGAGAGAACTGTGACTGGCCTAAGGTCACCCAGCAGGCTTCATGTGGAGAAGAGGGGAATCCAACCCAGTTCTCTAGATTAGAATCTGCTGGCTCTAATTGTAGCTCGTTGAACGAGGGGCAAAGGATCTCTGACTAAGAATTCTCAGCATCCTCACCAAACTCTAAGTCCAGTGATTCTTTGAGGGGTGGAATGATTGCTAAACAGGTGTGAACCCTATTTAAATGTTTACTGTAGATAGTATTTCTTTGGGGCTCCAGTGTGACAGTGCTGGGATTAGTTTAACTGCGGGAATCCCAACCCTGGTGCCGCTATACTAGATGTACAAGTCCTTCCAACAGTGCTGGATTCCCATGTCATGGTGGTTGTTCCCCCACAGGTTCCCTTTGGAGAGGTGCAGCTGGTCCGAGACTGGCTTCAGGTACGTGGACAGGTGTCTCGGCCAGCACGTGAGCACCCAAAAAGACCAATCCGGGGCCTGGAGTGCCCCCAGACGGAGGTGAGCGGTGCCCGCTTCTGGGGCTTCTTCCGTTCCGTGTGCGCCAGCCCCGAGGTGTTCTTCCGCCACTGCTTTGTCCACAACCATTGCCCGCTGCTCTTCATCAGCCAGAGCGGCCGCAACCTGACCCCGGCTGACTTGCCAGCTGCTCAGCGGGAACGGCTCATGCAGGTCTGCGACGATGCCTTGTGCGAGGCTGTAAAGTTATTGGGTGTCGCTGTGGTGATTGGCGTGGGACGCTTTGCCGAGCAGCGTGCCCGCAAAGCCCTCTCGGCCGCTGGCATTCCAGTGCGAGTAGAGGGGGTGATGCATCCCTCACCTCGCAACCCCCAAGCGAATAAGGGTTGGGACGCCATCGTCAGAGCAAGGCTGGAGGAACTAGGTGTGATGAGCCTTGTTGCAGACTGATCCATTGGTGGACTCGAGATCCAAAAAAGAACTGAACTCTGGATGTCCCCTGCAACTTTGGACACATTTCCAATGGAATTACCATTGGCTTGGGTGAGGACTTACAAGCCAACCGTTGACACTACTGCCAGTTTTTTTTTTAACTTCTGTTGACACTACAACTTTTTTGTATTTCTGAGATCCACTCGTTCAGATCCTTCTGGATCCCATAGCTGAACCTTCTTAAGGATTTGGGTTCTCAACCCATCTCTATGTATTTTGGTGCTAAAACTTGTTACAGGTGACTTTCAGGCCTCTTTGAGTAGTGCCCCCTTGATACCAATGGCTTCCAATGGATTCTCCATGACCTAATTCACAGTAGCTAAGCAAAATTGGGGAATGGCATTTGACCAGGCTTCTTGCTGTATCCTTATTGCCTTGGGGCTGAGTTCAGTTAAGCCATTGGCAAGGTGGACCTTAATGGCTTTAAGCAGTTGCATGAGAATTGTTTATCTATTGCCTTCCCGTTTTGCTCCAGGAATGCACGACACCAGAAAAAGTCAATGTGAATTAGCCGCTACACTGTTGCAGTGAAGCCTGAATTGGTCCTTGAGGTGTGTGCACACTAACCATGTTCTGACTAGGAGAAAAAGCTTACCTCTTCTAGTGCTTTCCTAATTTGATCTTTGCTGCTAACCCCTCACACTTGGTCACCAGATCTCTGACCAAGGCAGGTGGATCAAAGGTAATCTGCTGTCCTTGAGAAACACCCATAAGACCCTTCATTTCCACATTCACTTCTGAAGAACAGCAACTTGTTCGCAATGCACTCAGGAAGAATGCTTTAGGATGGAGAACAGCTTGCCTTTGATGCAGCTGAGCTGTCCTTCTCAAACTTGGCAGGATGTATGGTCAGGCTGAGGAGCATTGCAGGAGAAAGCCAGTTCTTCTTTAATGAAGAGTTTCTACTGCAACCAACCCAGTCATGGAGCACTAAACAGAGATTGCATTCAGGACTCCTAGATTTGCCCTGGAAAACAAGCTATTACGTATAAATGCACCTTTGTTCTCCCAATTGTGGAGCAGCTGTGGAGTAAATGCTGGATCTTGTCGCCATGACCCATGGCAGGGTCCGTTGTTTCTGACACTAAGGGCCAGTGTGTGCAGAATGGCTGTGTTCAGAATGTGGGATGTGGAGTGAATCCATGCAGCCTGGACTATATTCTTAAGCAGTTCATTCTGGCCTACACTGGCCATGCTGTTGCTGAATCAACTTTTGGCAGCTTTCTGGTAGTATGGGAGCTGCTGGTGGAACTGAAAATTCGGCATGCACAGCTGCTTTTGACTGCCGGTGTGGTCATGTGAACTGGCTTTAACTCCGAACAGAATGGGATTGTTCCCATGT
This sequence comes from Gekko japonicus, assembly GCF_001447785.1. Lineage (NCBI taxonomy): Eukaryota > Metazoa > Chordata > Lepidosauria > Squamata > Gekkonidae > Gekko > Gekko japonicus. Next base: position 387,457 of record NW_015175408.1, read on the forward strand.
GGCTCCAAGAAGCCAAAATAGATATATTCCTTGGCTGTCTTTGTGTGATACTTTCAGTTGCCCTGGCATTCTGTGCTCAAGAGCATCTGCAGATGTCAGCAACTGGCTTCTGATGGGAGAGCTATGAGTTGTTGGGCCAGATGTGAACACATATTTACTTCTTTGGAAGTAAGTCTTCTTAAGCAATTTGGGGGTTTCTTTATTAGGAAGCAGGACGATGCACCCTGCAACATACCTGGACTTTGAAAGGTAGGGATTATCATCTTGTCCTGAATCAACTTTGTTTAAAATCTGTGCTGCAAAGTTTTGTGGCAGGTTTCCTTTGATGGATTTTAGAGCAACAGTTAAGTAGCAATATGATCTTGCAGAGCCAGGGTTGGTTATTTGTAGTCTAGTTCCGGGGGGGGGGCACCGTAGTTCAGGTACTGAGGATCCTACTGGATTCCAAATCCTTGCACCTCCAGTTAAAAGGATCTTGGCTTAGAAGGAATGATAACAGCCCTGCTTTCCTATAACCCAAGCCTGTCCCAATCATACGTAAAGCAGGAGGAGGATTTTTAAAGCAGAAGGGATACATGGCTTTGTGCGTGCACCCACATACACGTGCATGCTAAATCTCTTCCTCTGCTTGGGGTTTACCTCCTCTTGGTTTGTCACCCCAGATGCTTTTCTTCAGTACAGGTTGCAGAAAAGTGGCAGGTTTGGGAAAGGTTCATTTCTCCTCTCTCAGGCATCCCTTGTCCTCTAAAACATTCCATGTTATACACTAGGGGTTGGCATTGTTTTGTAACCAAACAGCCAGCCTTGGTCAAAATTCAGAGCTAGAGGGCAATGAAGAGCCGGCATGAGAAAGCCAACTTGCATAACTGATGCTGTACAAATTTTTGAGTCCAGTAGCACCATTAAGACCAACAAAGGTTTATTCAAGGTATGAGCTTTTGTGTGCATGCACATGAAAGCCCATACCTTGATTAAACATTTGTTGGTCTTAATGGTGCTACAGGTATCTGAAGAAGTGTGCATGCACACAAAAGCTGATACCTTGAATAAACCTTTGTTGGTCTTAAAGGTACTACTGGACTGCAAATTTGTTCTTCTACTTCAGTCCAACACGGCTGCCCACCTGATACTATACAGTTTAACATCACTGATCATTGACATGTTGGTTAATATTTGGCAAAAGTTTCTGCAGCCAAAAACACTGCTTCCTTTATTAGGAATTGTCACATGTGAGGTCTCTGAATCAGTAGTAAATATACGAAGGAGTACCCAGTGTGATTGTTTTAGAGCAGTGGTATAAATCTGCCCATGGTTTGCCCTCGGATGGCTGGTAACCATTCAACTCTATCGTTTCCTTTTCTGTAAAACATCTCTTAAAAAACCATTTAGTCCCATAAAAATCTTTTCCCTGCCACTCCCTTCACATACTGGTTATTCTAGCATCTCCGTTACCCCTACAATGTACATTCACTCTTAAAGATTTCATTTTCTGTTTTTTTCAAAGAGCCACATTTGGTTGTATAGAGAATCACATTAAGCTTTAGAGCCATAGGTTGTGCACCTCTGTTACACATGATTGAGGCAGAGACGGACTTAGAGAAATCAGTCTGCTGCTGTTACCTTTGGTTTGCTCCTTAGGTAGCAAGGTTAGGAACAGATTCCACCTGAGAACTTTCGACTGTCACTCACAGAACTGGGTGAGTGGACCAATGATCTGATCCAGTTTAAGGTAGAGTCCCATGTTCCGGGGTGTTCTTCATCCAAGGCAAGCAACTTGAAAATTATTTTTTATTTTTAGAGAATTGAATTGCAAAGTTCCTTAAAAATACATATGATAGAAATAGTAAACAACGTAGGGAGTAACATCAGGAAAACAGAGACATCTGAAACATTCAAAGTCAGAGACAAAAAACTGTAAGCCAAGCCAAACAATGAAAAATATAAATTCAGGATACAAGTCTAAAACTAGTATGTTCTCGCAATAAGGCAAACTTCTTTTTAATGGAACTACCATTCTTCAATTATTTTGGTTCTTTCCTTAACTGGGCAAAGAAGACACTTTACAGCAGTCTTTCCACTTTGTTTCTGATTTTTCGCACTTCTGATTGAAACCGCTGCAGCTCTTCTAGGTATCGGAACTTGTGGCTCACTCGGAGTTTTAAATCCCCCATGGCTGTGCTAGCCTGTTGTAGCAAAAAAACCCAAACATTTTGTTGTACCTGAGAAATGGATAGTTTTAACAGTGCGTACTCTTTTGTGGACTAGAAGGCAGCTCTAGTCTACAAATGTTTATGCCGTAATAAATCCGTTGGTCTTTAAGGTACCACAAGACTCCCATTCTGTTTTTACAATGTTCAAGTGACAGTTCTTATTTGAAATCAATGTCTGCATCTTCTATAGTATTGATGGATTTTGTTCATTTTTTCGAATCCGTTTTCGCTGTGGTGTCTTGGCTGTGACATTCCGCGTTTCATATGATGGGATAAAGAAAATACCAATGGCTTTTAATGCTGAGTAATAATGTAATAAAAAACATAAGCTTGCACACACTGCAGAGAAACGATGCCCGCGCTTCAATATCCGCAGGAATGTACCTGTATATTGAAGGCTTGGTAAAATGTGCATTTATTAAAGATAATCAGATTTTTGATGTACCTTTTTGATAAATGTTATTCCAGATATACAATAAATGTTTGAGAAGGGATTGCCCCCTGCTGGTTTTTTTAGTGGTGTTAATGGGCAGAGATCACACTTTTCATCTTGTAGCTAAATTGCCTTGCTGGTGTTGGATGCTGGAGGCAGAAGTGATAGAAACGATAGTAGTGAGCTTGGAAGGAAGATTGCCATGTGGTGAAAATCACTGGTGAAATTTTACCGCCTTGGTCCGTAGTCCCAAAGACAGGATGCAGATCTAGAAAACATAGGCAGAACCACGTTGGATCAAACCAATGGTCTATCTGGTCCAACATTCTCTTTCACAAAGTGACCAGTCAGATCCCTTCAAAAGGCCTAAAAAACAGCACAGAGGCCAAATTCTCCCCCCCCACACTGTTATTTAGAGAGTTACTGCTTCTAGATATGGAGGTTCCATTTAGTCATCCTGGCTGACAGCCATTAGTGGAGAGGTTCTCCATGCATTTGTTTTAATCCCCATTTAATGCCAGTGCAATAAAATCCAGCAGAGCTGTTTTTGCGGCTCATGGGCGCACATTTGTTAACACAGTGCGTTCCATTAGTCTGAGGTGTTGCAGGTCTTGGTGGGGTTGATGGTTGCATTTGTAGTGCGATCACTGCCTTAGGCCCAGTGTTTCTGCTGGTGGAAATGGTTGTCTGGGAAGTCGTCTGGTGGATTGTGGGACCTGTAGGTACAAAAATCATATTGGATGGGAGCTGTAGTAAGGACGGGAACTGGGCAGGATGGAGTGAAAAATCTGGCTGGATCCAACCCTGTATCTCACCTTAGGCCATTTTGTAAGCAGCACAGCACCTGCGCAGCCACTGCCCATCTAGGAAGCGAGGAGGAGGTGGCCAGATTCTGCAGTACCTGGATAAGTGAGAAAACAGTTCACAAAGACTTTTTCTCCTAGACACTTGGTGTATGCTGAGAAGCATCCAACCCTAAATAAGCACGTCCCAAAGTTGGCAGCCCTAGAAGCATGAAGAAAGGACAGCTTCCAGGTACCTCCACCTGCATGCAAGACAGTAGCCCATTTATCTAGTGGTTAGTTCTGGGCCCAACATTTTTTCGTAATTGACTAAATATGGTGCCAAATATTTCAGTGCTCTTTTGAAGAAGGGAGGTAACAGTCAATTCTGTCTTCCTGCCTGGCCTGTCTTAATGTACAACCTAAGATTTGTAACTTCCTCGTGCGCAGAGGTGTAGGAAGTGTCAGGATGCCCTCCTGTTCCTCCAGTGCCTTTGAAGTCCTTGTCACGAGAGACATATGTCAGATATCCTGCACCCTCTTCCAGTTTAGGGGTATAAACATCTCTCCACTTCAATCCTGCATCTTAAAGATGTAAAGTCTCTGATAAGGCAGTGCGGAGACCCACCGTGCTTGCCGGCCTGAAGTTCTAAGTCCTGTCAGAGGTGGTGACGGATGGTGCCGAGCGGAGTGGCCGAAAAGTGAGAGGTGCTCTCTTGTAACTAAATCCACAGCAGCTGTCGCCATAGCCGCTTATTGGCTTTGCTCCACTTTGGGAGGCCTGGGGAGACCCAGCTGCAAGGAGCCTTCCTACTAGCAGGGGAGGCTTGAGTCCTGGACAGCAAGACCCTCCTGGGAGCCTAGCAAGATCCACCTTGCTGTAATTGATTTGGGGAGGAAAACAAGAGTATGGATTTTGATTTAGAACTTGAGGCTGTTCCCATGGAATCTTCAGAACCAGGGCTTGTATTGAATTCTTTTTTTGGAAACGGTTAGTTTATAGTCCTCTTGATTTAGAAGAAAGAAAAACCACCCTGAGAATTGAGGAGATAAAACCCTGACTATCATAGCAACGGTGTGAACAGTGTTTTTGTTTTGACAAATACCGCACTCCTTTTCTTTATTGCTGGGCTTGGTGGAAAGAAGCTACTTTTAGACTGTGCTCTCCCTCTGTATTGGAAAAGTAGCCTAGAGAATGGTCAGTCCTTTCTGATCTTGGCTGTCCCAAACTTGGCTCTACATGGGTTTAGATCAAGGTATATGAAATAAGAATGTTTTCTCAACAAGCCTCCTCCTCCTTCTACTTACTACCACCACTATCATCTTCATCCACTCAGGGTCTTTTTAAAAATCAGGAACATCTTCTCAGATAGACCTCGTAGATAACGTTTGTTGAATTAAGGACATTTTTATCCAGTGGTTCTTCCAGAAGTTCAACAAGCTGTTACAATAAAAAATAGTATGTCAGTAAAATTGTTTTTGTTTTTCAATTCCATATGTAATGCTTAGGTATTTGGGTCATCTGGTCTGGCTTCTGCCCAGTTTTTAGCAGTCGATGTTCCTGGACTGGTAGCCAATCGGTCCCAATAAAGCATGTCCAATTGGTCTGGATGTTGGATCCTAGGGTTGCGTAAGTGGAGCCCCTCTATGACTCATTCCCCACTTTCCCACAGCAGTCCTCTGTGACCTCCCCAAGAAGACATTGCCAGGGGTCATGGGCAATGTTCCCTGTAAGCCATGGAGTCTTGTGAGCAAAAATTCTACTTTGTGAGCTACTGGCATTAAAGTTGTGAGTGAGTGGTTTGGCTACTGCATAAATTAGTTTGCTCTGGAGCCATCCTTCCTGAGCCAAGACAAAAATCTGTGAGCCGGAGGCTAAAAAACTGTGAGCTAGCTCACACTAACTCAGCTTAGAGGGAACACTGGTCATGGGATCCCTGTGGGCAAAAGCTGCTGGGAACATGGGCTACAGGGAAGAGGGGGAACTGGTGAGATTTTGCTGCAGTTTCAAAGAACTCTGCCTTCTCTCTGCAGCCCCCTTGTTGTGCTCAGTGGGTTTTTGTTTTTTCCCCTCCAGCAATGCCCATTTCAGAGCTCACAGAGGCTGCTGTAGAAAGGGAAGGCAGAGAAGCAAGGTAGGCATAAACTTGTTTTGAATAAAGATTTCAAAATACCATCTGAACAGGAGAGTCTTCTGCACGTTGTATCCTGAACCTCTTTTGCAGTGGATCTCTCTTTGCACATTAAATGTTATGCAGCTGGTGTTGAGGTTAGCATGAGGCATGGGACCTTGTGGATCCTGATTGACCTCTCAGTGGCTCTTAATACCATTGCCTGTGGCATCTTTCTGGGCTGCCTGTCTAGCTAAGGAACAGAAGGCAGCATGCCCTGGTGATGGTCCTAGGTGATATGTAGGTTTCCAGAAGATGGTGCTGGAGAACCTTTGTTGTACTCCATCTCATTTATTCACAGGAGGGCTGCAAGAGTCTATTCTGTCCCCCATGGTCCACATGAAAGCATTGATGAGTCCATAGGCAAGTAGCACCCAGTTCTGTTTCTTTTCTTCCTGATCTGGATGAGACAATAAACCCATGATGATGTCTTCTACTGCGTCAGACCCTGAGTCTGTCAAGGTCAGTGTCTTCTGCTCAGACTGGCAGGAGTTCTCCGGGGTCTCTAGTGGAGAACTTTCATATCACCTGCTACCTGATCCTGTTAAACTGAGATGCCAGTGATTAAACCTGAGACCTTCTGCATGTAAAGCAGATGCTCTACTACTGAGCCACAGCCTCACCCCCAAAAGAGTTGGTAGTGGGCTAGATAAATTAAATCAGGAGAAAATGGAGATGTTATGAGCGAAAAGTTTGCCTGGTGAGAGAGTTGGTGTTCAGTGTTCCGATCCTCTCCTAAAGTGCAGGTTTCTTGCTTGGGGAGTTGGTCTAAATTCAGCTCTGCGTATTGATAGTATCTGACGAAGGGAGCTTTGACTCTTGAAAGCTTATCCCCTGGAAATCTTTTTGGTCTTTTAATGTGCTACTGGATTCAAATCTTGCTCTTCAGCTGGCATCCGTAGCTGAAATCTTCTCTTGGTGAGCCATCTGCACCCTTTCCTGGAAAAAGATGACTTTGTCATAGTGATCCATGTTGGGCTACTCTAATGCATTATATACAGTTCTTCCCATGAAGACCTTTTGGGGGGCTACTCTGTTTAACGCTTTAGATACAACCAAGTGTCTTCTGCCGTGTGCTACTGGATTCAAATCTGGCATCTGTAGCTGAAATCTTCTCTTGGTGAGCCATCTGCACCCTTTCCTGGAAAAAGATGACTTTGTCATAGTGATCCATGTTGGGCTACTCTAATGCATCATATACAGTTCTTCCCATGAAGACCTTTTGGGGGGCTACTATCCAAGCCCCCACTAGGGGTTGCCAGAAGTCAACCATGACTTCCAGGTGAGCACACAAAACACACACACACTCCATATATCCGTCCGTCCGTCTGTCTAAATGGGGGAGCACAGTGCTCCCGAGCTACCTCGCTGAAGAGAGGCCACCCAGTTTTGTTTACGACTGAGAGGGAGGATCATCCGGCACTCTCCGAACCTTTACCAGGAACACTCCTTCAAGCTCCTGTAATGTGATCTGTGCAGACACAAACCCAGAATCTTTGTGATTATTGTAAGCCAGCATGAACTTTGAGGGAAGGTGGGATGTAAATGCTTTAATGAATAAATATAAATAAATCTCTCTACACACATGCACGTGCCTTGTCGTTATTCCAAATGATAACATGATGATTATTTTGTCATTACGAGATTGTTGGCTTCCCAGTTCGTATTTGGTTTAGGATAAGTTCATGCATTAATTCTTGTCTGACTGCCTACAGGAATGTAGTCTAGTCAGGTGAGCAATTTGGCTGTTACCCAAGAAGAGATATTTTAGTTTATTTACATCATTTATAGTTTGCCTTTTTCACTGTGACTCAAAGCCGATTGTATAATTAGGCAATGGAATCAGAGCAATAGAATGCTTATGATCAACAGTGCAATAAATCAGGATTACACTGTATCAGTTGCATGGGCAATCAGTTAATTAACCCGTTAAATCTGCATATATTTCCATACAGATAGTATTTTTTTCATAGGCATTCTAGTTAAAGATGCCTTGTAGTGGGCTCTGATGGTCAGGAGGTACATGCTGAAATAATATTGTTCGTGACAGCTGGTGGCTTCTAGACCTGTTGGAAGCACTGGCATAGGGCTAGAGAGAAACTGTGTGAATTTTAAGCAAGTGAATGAGATTTGCTGCTGGCTGGCCAGAAAGGGAAGTGAGGGGGAGTTAGGTTTGCTTTTGGAATAACCGGTGCTATCTTAATGTCTACTCTGCCTCTGTGGTGTGGTGGTTACGAGCAGCAGACGCTAATCTGGGGAACCGGGTTTGATTCCCTACTCCTCCTCCGTGTGAAGCCTGCTGGGTGACCTTGGGCTAGTCACAGTTCTCCCAGAACTCTCTCAGCCCCACCTACCTCACAAGGTGCCTGTGGTGTGGAGAGGAAGGGAAGGCAATAGTAGTAAGCCTAGGGTTGCCAGGTTCCTCCTAGAAACCAGTATGGGATGGGGGGGGGACGGACTTACCAGGGGAAAGAGAAAGGCCCAGTCCACGTAGGAAGTGATGTCATCATGCCAAGAACTTCTGGGCAATGCTCTGGTATTTGGGCAAGATCTCTGGTAAAACTGGCTTCTACCGTACAGTTTTTGCACAAACACCAGTGTCACCTGGAAGTTTGCTGGTGCGATGATGTCACTTCCCATGCGATGCAAAAATAAATCCACAAGAACTGTGCACAGTGCACTCAATATTTCTTTAACAAAAATCGTGAAGTTATGAATATGAAAGTACAAAAGTAATAATAATACATTCAAGTTATAGATTCAGGTACATAAAGATAGAAGGTGACAACAACGGGACGGTAGTCTCCGGAATGCAGACAGATTAAAGCTTATGTCTGAGAGATGTTCTCCTCCATTATTTGTGCAAGGCAATAGGTGAAACTGTTATCAAATTCCATGTGAATTGGGCAGCTTTTCCATTGAAGTGCAATTTTTCATGCATTATCAAACTATTGGTTAGAAGAAGACGTCTGTCGAAACGGCACTGCATTATTATTACTTTTGTACTTTCATATTCATAACTTCACAATTTTTGTTAAAGAAATCGCTTCTACCGTACAGTTTTTGCACAAATACCAGTGTCACCCGGAAGTTGCTGGTGTGATGGTGTCACTTCCCATGCGATGCCAGCAACATGGCAGAGTCCTTTCTCTTTCTACTGGTAAGTCCCCCTGGCAGCCAGCTGACGGGCGGCTGGAGGGCAGGGCTTGGTGGCAGGGGACCCTCAGCTCCACCAGGGGGGTCTGGCAACCCTATGTAAGCCACTGTGAGACTCCTTAGAGTAGAGACAAACGGTATAAGAACCAACTCTTCTACTCGAGTGTCCTCTGCTCTTCCATGCTCAACTTGTACAGCTGTAAGAATATAGTATAAAACAGCATGAAGCCACCAGTATTTGGTCCTTACAAACAGACTGACCTTCTGGAGCTTCCTAGAAAGCAGCAGCCCAGTCTGGATTAATTCTGCTGGATGCTCCCCTGTATCCCAAGGGTCTTCTCTTCCCCTGTGTCTGTCATTACCTTATCCCTTATTTCCCTTCCCCTCCACCTGCCCCACATAGCTTTTGATCGAGACATTAACTTGAAACTTGAGATTTCACTCTGGAAGGAACAGATGGAAACAAGGGCTGGAGGGGAAGCCACAGGACTGCAGACAGGGGGTGGGTGGGGTGAGAATCAAAGGGATTCGCTACCTCTTGCATCAGAGATCAGTTGTATCGGATTGTCTGCCGTTCCCAGCATCTGGTGGGAATTGCCTTTTCTGGATCAGACAAGCTGAGTGGGTAAATGGCAACAAGGGCTGGAGGGATCCACTTTTTTGACCCAGCCACCAAAATCCAGAGACTTAATTTTGAGTCTGGGGTCTACAACACTGCAAAAAGGACAAAACAGGGAGCAACGTTATTTCTAGTAGAGATTTGGGGGAGACCTCCGACAGTGGTCACAGCCTTGTCAGACATGGGATGGGACCTTCCTTTAGTTTTCCATCATACACCTCTTTCTCCCCCGCCTCTCTTTCCTTCCTTCTCTTTCAAAAACAAACTGCCTACCATACTTGGGTCACAAGTCAATCACAGTCATCATGAGTGAACTATTGGGAGGCCAGTGCTTTGGAATATGTAGATTCCTAAGAAAGAAATAATGGAATTCCCTGCCAGAAGATGCCCAAAATGATTGGACTTCTGGAAGTGCTAGAGAACCTTCTGTTTTAGGAAGTATTTCAGAGCTATGGCAGCTGCTACTGGTGGTTTTATTAGTCTTCCTACTTCTAGAGTTCTATTGCTTGATCCTGTGAGGAATCTCTGGCAGGGGGAATCCTACGCCTGCTTCCCCAAACCCCCTTTTTGCAGCTTGTAAACAGCCTAATTTCTCCCTCTCCTTCTGCCCCCTTAAGATGACACCTGGCTGCCCTCAACATTCTGTCTTTTCTGGAGCATATTTAGTCCTCATCAGATCAGTTCCTTTTAGTTAATTTATGAAGTCATATTTTCCTGTACATCAGAGAACTCCCCTGACTCCTGAGTATGTAGAAACTCCTATCTTGTCTGTTCGTGGCCCTGCTGTTCTGCTTCAGCCAGCTTACTATTAAATAATGTGATGTTGTTGAACTTCAGAGTTTCACAGGTGAATTTGTAAACCACCAAGATGCAAGAGAAAGCAAGAGAGTACCAGAAAAACATCTACTTCTGCTTCATTGACTATGCTAAAGCCTTTGATTGTGTGGATCACAACAAACTATGGCAGGTCCTTAAAGAGATGGGAGTACCAGACCACCTCACATGTCTCTTGAGAAACCTGTATAAGGGTCAAGAAGCAACAGTTAGAACCGGATATGGAACAACTGATTGGTTTAGCATAGGAAAAGGAGTACGACAAGGATGTATATTGTCACCTTGCTTATTTAATATATATGCAGAGTACATCATGCAAAATGCTGTCCTGGATGAATCACAAGCGGGAATTAAGATTGCTGGGGAAAAGATCAACAACCTCAGATATGCAGACGATGCCACTCTAATGGCAGAAAGTGAAGAGGACCTAAAGAGCCTCTTGCTCAAAAAGGAGAGCGCAAAAGTGGGCTTGAACCTCAACATCAAAAAAACTAAGATCATGGCATCCTTCCCCATAACTCCTTGGCAAATAGAAGGGGAAGTCGTGGACCATTCAGGTGAGGGTGAACAGGGACACAGAATGGTAGTAATATGGCTCCTTGAGAAACAATAGCAAGGGCCGCTGAGAGGAGGAGGATAGCCTGGTGTCACTCAAGTCATCAGCATAGTCAGGCCAGGCATAGAACTGATGGCCTTGTGCTGCCCCAATCCTTTGTGCTCAGAACTTAGTTGAGAACGAGCAACCTGGAGTGAAGTAGGTCAATGCCAACTATAAAAGTCAGTGTGACTCCCACCACATGGGTGGGTCCTGGGCTGAAGCCCCATGGATCTAGGAGCAAATAGGTCTGGTGGTGGATCCACGGCAAAACATCTTGGTGAAGTCCAAGGGCAGAGCTAGGGAAAGACCCCATCAGTTTGAGGCTGAACCAGAGTGGAGCACAGCACTTTGGAGTGGGAGTGGGGGTAGAAAACAGCACTTTAATGTCAGTGTGAGGCAGATCTCTGTGGTCTGGACTAGGCCTGGAGCAAACGATGTCTATTCCCACAAGGCTGTAGCTTAAAAAAAAAAAGAATGGGGGAAAATATAGCCTCATCCGTTGCTTTTCTGGCAAGCTGTCTGAAAGCAATATAAAGCCAATTGCCCAAGAGGTTTCTGGTTGTTTAGCAGCCTTGGTTGCTACAGAGGCCAAAACGAGATGAGCTCAGTGTTTATGTTAAAGTTCCCCATCACAATGTCCTTGTGACCTCAGAGTTACCTGTTGATGACTGCCTTGGCAAAATTGAGTTGAGGGTGTCTGCTGTCCAGTGGCTGTGTCAGGACCAGTCAGTTGAAATTTCGTGAGTGGGCCACAGAAGACTGGACAGTCAAAGAGGCCATGTGGTTCTTTTTTGCCTAGATAGTCCTTTGGTTCTCATTGTCTGTGCCTAGCTACAAATGCCTTCAGGTAAGTGCTTAGTTTCGGCCTTCTTGGCTCACTGCCAAAGTCTCTTGACTCCCCTACCTCTACTCTGCCATTCACACATTTAGACCCATTGGATAAATACATTGGAACAATTCTTGGTTTTGGACAGCCCCTTTCTGCATGATGCTTTGAGCCCTGGGCCAACAGTTCTTGGAGCTTTCATAGTAATGCTGGCCCTTTGTGTGGGCACTCAAATTTAACCCGGACTTTGTGGCCTGAGGGCCATTGCTGCCAAGCAAATAAATACACCAGTGGAAGCCCAGTCTATCCTGGACCCCTGTCACAGGTATTTTTAAAATTTTAGTTTCTGTTATTTATAGACTACCTTTCTCACTGGGACTCAAGGCAGATTATACAGAGTGAGTCAATAAACAACAGGATGGGACATTCAGTAAACAATTTAAATGGGATTTGGGTTGTGGAACCAACCAAAAAAATATAAGAACAGGACTGAAGCAAAGCATAAGGGTTAACATGACACATTAAATGAAGCAAAACTATAGAGTAGGATCCAACTCAGGGGTCATTTGGTAGAAAAAGAGGTGCAGGAGCTCATTAGCATAACTCATTAGGATAACTTATTTGCATATGCCACCCCCCCCTGACATCACCAGAAGTGTGTCAAAAGGCAACACCCACTGCAATTTAGTTGGTTGCTTTTTGCTCCTCATGACCTGGGGCTGCTGGGAGCAGGGGGCGGGGCTTGTTGCATGTGCCCGCCCCCTGGACTCTTTACTGCTGGAGCTCCGCTCCTGCAGGAAATGACCCCTGATCCAACTTACAGGAAACTATATGCAGTAGCAGGGCTTTTTTTCTGGGGGAACATGGCAGAGTGGAGTTCCAGAACCTCTTCGCGGAAACAAAATTTTCAAAAAACATTTAAAAGTTCGTGAGGGACACTGGGGGAGCATGACGTCACTTATGATGTCACAAAAATATTAAAATTTTTAAAATAAGATTTAAATGAGGGGATACCCGTAGTGGCTGTGGCAAGTGTGGAAGCAGCCAAACAGCACAGGGGACTTGTTGTTCTCGCCAATACAATAGCTGTTTCCTCCAGTGAGTGTAAAAGGGGATTTTCCCAGATGAGCATAATTGTCACTCCAGAAAGGTCCTCCTTGTCGGTCAAAACAACCACATCTTTATTGTCTATAAAAATTGTTGGACCTCCTTCAACAGTCTTTGATCCAACAAAGTATGTTGAAACATGGTGGCTTCAAGGTCATCATTCAGCACCAAAAGCAAGACCTGAAGAAGAACTGAGGAAGTTGGTGACATGTCTAAAGTTTGGAAACTGCTTTAAAGTAGAGGTAAGCTACTCAAGTGGTTAAGACACTGAACTGCAGGCTGTGGAAGGTCAGTAGTTCAGCAGTTCGAGACCCAGGTGCCGCATGATGGAGTGAGCTCCCGTCTCTAGTTCCAGCTCCTCCCAACCTAGCAGTTCGAAAGCAAGAAACTGCAAGTAGATAAATAGGTACCACTTCAGTGGGAAGGTAAAAGCGTTCCGTGCGCCTTTAGTCATGCCGGCCACATGACCACGGAAACGTCTTCGGACAGCACTGGCTCTTCGGCTTTGAAACAGAGATGAGCACCGCAACCCTAGAGTCGGACTCGACTGGCTTTCGAGCAAGGGAACCTTTACCTTTTACTTAAGTCCATAGCACATGAAAATAGTATTGTTTCAAATAATCCCGTGTGTGAGAATTCTTCATTTCCCTCTTGAGAGTTCCGGCACCTCTTTTTTCAGAAAAACCCTGCGCAGTAGTATAGACCACTGTCCCTAATAATTTATCCAAGTAACTTTGTGAATTATTTTGTACAGTACTACCCCTGTTTAATATGTTCATTGAAGTAATGTCAGTTTGTATAGCTCCTGTTCACCCTATAGGATTCCTTTGACTTTTGTAGTCTGTTTGGGATCATCTTGGCTGCCACCAGCCCAAACACCACAGCTCATGAATCCAAAAGAAAGACTCTATGTGACCATACGCCTACTGACATTCAAAATGGCAGCTAGATTTGCTACAGAAATCTGCTCAATATTAAGAAGTCACAATGAAACAGAAATTCCCGAACAGCTTTCTCGCATGGGAAGTGATACCAGTCCATAGCCATTAATTTTCTTCAACCTATGGTACGAGATTCCCTGACCTGGATGGCCCAAGCTAGCCCAATCCTGTCAGATTTTGGAAGCTAAGCATGGTCGGCCATGGATAGCACTTGGATGGGAGACCACCAAGGAAGTCCAGGGTTGCCATGAAGAGGGAGGCAACGGCAAACCACCTCTGTTTGTCTCTTGCCTTGAAAACCCTATAGGGTCACTGTAAGCCAGCTGCAACTTGATGGCACTTTCTGTCACCACATGGTATGATACGGCATTGCCCCTTGATCTCAGTTGCATGCTGCAGGGGAGGTGGGGGTAAGAAGGTCCATCGCTAATTGTTTATTGGGGAGAAACAACAGGGGTGGGTCATGGCCACCACTGTGCCATGCTCATGAGATTTTCAGAGGGTTTTGATTAGCCACTGTTGAAGATAACAGTGCAGGAATGATGGAACTGATCTGATCTACAACAGGATTACTGAAATAATGTATGTGAAGCTCTGTGACTATCTAGATAGTGTTATGTATGTGCCTGTTATTATTGTTACCATGAAGGTAAGCATGTGCTTGCACTTGCACAAGCAAGACAAGTAAGTAAGGGATCTATTTCTCAATTACTGGCTCCAGTGTATAATGCAAACACCTTTGGTCTTGCTTCTTTCTGAGAGAGGAGGCTACCTTTCTGTTGAAATGTATGTGGTTTACATACACACTCTTATTCGGTGTCCCTAGAACAGGAATCCTCATGTAAAGTTGTGCATGAATATGTGAATGGATCATAGACCTGTAGTGGAATGGTCTTTTATGTACAAGAAGAGGAACGAAAAGAAGAGCTGGTTTTTATACCCTGCTGTCTCCTTGCCAACCTAGCAGTTTGAAAGCAAGGAATTGCAAGTAGATAAATAGGTACCACTTTGGTGGGAAGGTGACAGCATTCCGTGCGCCTTGGTGTTTAGTCATGCTGGCCACATGACCACGGAAACGTCTTCGGACAGCACTGGCTCTTCGGCTTCGAAACGGAGATGAGCACCGCAACCCTAGAGTCGGACTCGACTGGCTTTCGAGCCAGGGAACCTCTACCTTTACCTTTTTTCTCTGCCCTACGGAGTCTCAAAGCAGCTTACAATCGCCCTCCCTTCCTCTGCCCACAGCATGCATTTTGTGAGGTAGGTGGGGCTCTGAGAGAACAGCGACTGGCTCAAATTTACCCAGCAGGCTTCATGGGGAGAAGGAGTGGGGAATCAAACCCAGTTCTCCAGATCAGAGTCTGCCATTCTTAACCCACTAAACCACCCTGCTCCCCCAAAGATTTCCAGAGCTGCCACTCACCCCTTCCTATTCCCCAGAATTTTGCATGGATGGTTATTCCACTGAGGTAGGACATACCTCTAGATGTTTATGGCAGCACCACCAAGTGGCTTGTAGCTTCTTTTGAAACCTTGGGAGATGGGCCCAGCAAAACGGACATGTGTATTGTTGTGTATATGGAATTTTATTGCATTGTATTTATGTATCTGCATTTTATTGTATTTCAGACTTGATGTACTCCGCCTTGAGCCTGCTTATGCAGGCAAGGCGGGATATAAATCGAAATAGATAAATAAATAAATGTCACCTACCTGCTCAGTGAAAGGTAAAGGTAAAGGTTCCCTTGCTCGAAAGTCAGTCGAATCTGACTAGGGTTGCGGTGCTCATCTCAGTTTCAAAGCCGTAGAGCCAGGGTTGTCCGAAGAAGTTTCCATGGTCATGTGGCCGGCATGACTAAACACCAAGGCGCACGGAACGCTGTTACCTTCCCACCGAAGTGGTACCTATTTATCTACTTGCAATGTCTTGCTTTCGAACTGCTAGGTTGGCAGGAGCTGGAACTAGAGATGGGAGCTCACTCCATCATGCGGCACTTGAGCCACCGCAGCTGAAATGTACATTTCTGTAAATGTTTACAGAATACAACTTGGAGAACATCTTCCTACATTCCACCACCAATAGTTCCTATTCTTTGGTACCTGCCCCTAGTAAATCATTGTGGCTGAATTGTCCTTGTTTTTCTCTTTGAGGATTGCCTCATCAATGTTTTGTTGAATGTGTCAGTCTTGAATGTGAATTGTCAGTCTTCAGGTTTAGATCCCTTTCTATGGTCCCTGAAGGGGTTGGGGTAGTCACTTTTTTGTCACTTTGGTGCTGGAAGATCTGCCCTGGCTGCTCATTTGTTTCCAGGCACAGTTCAAAGTGCTGGTGCTTTACCTTTAAAACTTGGCTTGGGGCCAGGAAGCTTGAAGGTCTGCCTTCTCCCCTATTATCCAGCCTCACAAGCCCTGCTTTCTGTGCCCCTACCTTCAGAGGTGAGGGGGGTGGCAATCAGAAATGGGGCCTTTTTCAGTAGTGGCACCTCGCCTGTGGAATGCCCTTCCCTTTTAAGGCTTGCCTGATGACTCTGTTGCTTTCTTTTAGGAACTGTGGGGGGAATTGTGTTCACCCAGACTTTAAGTTATTTAATTAATTTTAAATTTAATTAATTGAAATTAATTTAATGTGTGTCTGACTAAGAGAGCATTGACTCTCAAAAGCTTATACCCTGAAAACCGTGTTGGTCTCTAAAGTGCTACTGGACTCGAAACTGATTGTTGTTCTGCAGACCAACATGACTACCCTTTGAAGCTTTTAATTAAGGCTCTTTTAACAGTATTTTATTGTGTTTTTCAGTCTGGAAGCTGTTATTTTAAGTCGTTCAGTGATCTTTGTTTTTATGGTCTATGTTTTTGTGCTATGGGTAGGTTTTTATTTTGTTTGCCAAGTCACAGTTGACTTCTGGCGACCCCTCATGGGGTTTTCAAGGCAAGAGCCGTTCCGAGGTGGTTTGCCCTTGCCTGCCTCTGCATAGCAACCCAAGGCTTCCTTGGAGGTCTCCCATCCAAATACTAGCCAGGGCCGACCTTGATTAGCTTCCATGCTGTGAAAAGATCAGGCTAGCCTGGGATATCCAGGTTAATGCTGGATTTTAATTACTGACTTCTAGTTTTTTGTTTTTATTTTGATTGTGTAAGCTGCCTTGGCCTATTTTTTTAAACAAAACTAAAAATAGATTCACTTTTGTGTGACCTATTGTAACTACCCCTAAACTTATTTAAAAAGTATATATTTTCTTTTCCATCTTTTTTATTTTCTCTCTCTGCTTTTCTTCCATTTCCTTTCCTTCCCTCTCCCTTCTCCCTTTCATCCCTCTCCTCTTCTCTTCCCAGAGTTCATCCCCAGACTTATTTCCCTATCACTGTCCGCACATCTCATCTTCTTACTGTTGAATGTTGTATAAACATTACAGAAATGGGAAGACTGCTGACAAACATAAATAAATACAAACCAGGGCTGACTATTGCAGAATAAATGAATACGGAATGCAGCGGAGCCTTTCGCCCTGTGGAGTGGGGGGTGGGGTTTCAAGCTGTAATCCTTCATATGAGAACAGGGGCCTTACAAGAATGTCCCTATTTTCATCTGTGAAATGTTGGAGGGCATCATGCATCATTAGCTGGCAACGGTTCCCATAGGTTCTCTCTGATGGAAAAGTCTCTCCCGCCATTGGTGGAGGAGATGTCGTTAGAGGTAAACTCTCTGAATCATCTGGAGGCTTGTGTGCATAAATACCATTTTTGTAGCATTGACCCCCCATCTTTGACCCTGAGATAATTGTCATTGATTTCCATATTACGCTACACACCAACTGCACACCCTCTGGTGAAGTTTGTCAATGCAAATGAATTACCTCTAGATGTTATTCGGAGGTATATTTGCAGCTACCTACAGATGAAGCTGACTTGGGAGCAAACCTGCAAAAAGAGGGAGAAATATTAATTTTTTTGCTGTTGTATTAAATATATTCAGTATCTAAGTATTAATTTGAATATTTAAACAAACAGTTAAATATTAGTAAAAGGCTGAAACGCAGGCCTCATTCGCGGTGGTAAGCCTGCATGTCGACTGTATTGTCACAGACTTTGGAGGTTGGGTGGGAGGAGGCTTGTGGGCTTGAGTCTGGGTGGGAAAAGTGATGTCCAATATTTTCTTCATTTATACCCCACTTTCCTCCCCAATGGGGACCCAGAATGGCTTACAGCATTCTCCCCTTCTCCGTTGTATCCTCACAACAACCCTTTGAGGTAGGTTAGGCTGTGACTGGCCCAAGATCACCCAGCGAGCTTCCATGGCAGAGTGGGGATTTGAACCTGAGCCTCCCAGATCCTAGCCTGACACTCTAACCACTACACTATGCTGGCTCTCGTGTATTTAATAAATGTGTTAAACAAAATGCCCCTCCATAAAACAAATCCCTTAACATAGAAAATGAGCATATTGTCACCATTAGAGAATCGTATACTCTGAGCTATGGGGCTGCACCATTTGTGGCATCCCCCAGAAGACCAATACTATATTCTGGACATGAAAATGTGATTATGACTGGGCTCTTTGGAGAAAAGCCATAGCAGGAGAGATGCTACAGAAGACCCATGAAACACTTTGATCACCATAGAAAACATGAAAAAATTTTTTGAGTGAGTTTCCATCCAACTATTATGGCCAAATAGCCATCCTCTGACCCCCGAAGAGGCCTATGATAAAAGTAAAGCCAGAAAATGATGAGATGGACAAGTTATTAGTTGCATTCATTTCAATAACATTCTAAATTGTATAATAAAAGTGAAACATGAAGATGGTGCCTATAATCCTACTGTCGCAATGCAGCAGGGGCAGTTCCTATTTTCTGGTCCATGTCTCATGAAAACCAGTGTACTTATTTAGTCCCTCCCTCCCTCCCTCCCTCCCTCTGCCTTTCAGGGATGCCTTGTTTAAACTATCATTAACGTAAGAGAGTGGCTCATATACTGTCATTCTTTAAGTCCTTTCCCAAGGTCTATCCCAAGTAAAATCTCTGAATGGGTGGGTGGATACTAGGGATGAGCACAAAACACATTTTTGTGGTTTGGTTCATGATTTGTGGCTGAACCACAAATCAAACCATGAACTGATACGTTGGTTCACATCAGTTCAAGTTAGCCTTCATTGGCATTAATTGTCACCACAGATTATACAATTTAAAAGCAGATTGAAAACACACCTATTAAAAATACTATGTCTTTAGACTGTACAATTTAAGGGCGGGTTAAAACACACTTATGAAAATACTATGTCTCTGAGGTCCTTTGGCGTAGCTTTAAAGCAGAGTGGAGAAACTTGGCCACCTTTTCAGTGATGTCAGAAAGGTTTACATCAGCTCATGACCCCTGCTTTCTGCTCCCTGCTGCTTTTTGCCGGGAGCAGAAAGCAGGGGGTTAAATGTCTCCAAGCCACTTACACCAAACAGCTGAGTGGTAGAGAGCAGAAAGCAGGGGTTTAAATTACAGAGGGGCATGAATTGGCTCATGAAGTAAAGCTTGTGATGAATTTTGGATGGTTTAATTGTTCATGAAGCAATGTTTGTGAACTGAAGAACCACCATGAACTTTCACAAATTTTAAGGCAGTTTGTGGCAGTTCATGAAGACCAGAAAGCAGGGGTTTAAATAGCTCTGAGCCATTAGCCACCTACTTTCTGCTTGCTGCCACTTTTGGTGGGGAGCAGAAAGCAGAGGGTTAAATGGCCCAGAGCCATTTAAACCCCTGCTTTGTACTCACTGCAAAAAGTGGGGAGCCGAAAGCAGGGGTCATGAACCAATATAAACTCAGAGCCATTTGAACCCCTGCTTTCTGTTCTTCAAGAACTGCCTTCAAATTTGTGAAAGTTTATGACAGCTCTTCAGTTTGCAAACATCGCTTTGCGAACCACGGACTGGCCAAAATTCATGATGAACTTTAGTTTGTGAGCCAGTTCATGCCCATCCCTAGTGGATACATCTTGTGCTAACACTCATCTAAGTAAATGGCACGCACTTGAATGGTAAGGTGCTGTTTCACACAGTGTTAGTGTAAGCAGTGTAGTAAAGTGGCTAGTGGCACCAGGAAGGCTCATGTTTGAATCCCCACTTGGCCATGGAAGCTTGTAGGGCAACTTTGGGTCAGTCCCTTCTTTCTCAGACTCATCTACCTCACAGGGTTGTTTGCAAGGATAAAAGGGAGAAAGATGTGAGCTGTTTTGGGTCCCCATTGGGGGAGGGGGGAAGACAAGGTATAAATGAAGTATATAAGTAAATAATTACCATACTGATTGTTTTTCTGGTATATCTTAAGTCAACCGAATAGATGTCTTTTTGGCTTTTAAATCACTGGAGAAATACAGCATAGAACAGGTGGAGGTGAGCCACCTCACCACATGTAATAGTGAGGAAGCAAGGAGTTCAGATGCTTGGAATGAGACTAGAGATACTACTGATTATTCATATTTCATTTTTTAAGCTCACCATTTCCTGTCAGGCCTCAGATCTTAGCTATGTAGCAGACCCAGTTTATCAAATTACAAAAACTGCAAGAGAGTTCAGTTCTTGCATGCGTGCTTGTTTTTATTTGAGAAGTCCCAGCTCTGCAAAATTCATTCAGGTAGAAGAGCTGAGCTTGTTTGATCAAATCAAAGTGCTTTGTCATAGAATATATTGGGTGGACTTAGTATGTCTGATAAAATATATTAGGAAATATAGGAATACAGGGACACTTGCTTACTGGGAGTGCCAGGGTGCACACTGAGGTCATCAGATATCAGCCGCTGAATTGTATTGTAAGGTAATTAGCACTTTGCAACACAGTGAGCTGTTGTGCAAAGCTCAGTTTTACAAGCTTGTGGGAAGACATTGAGTCCTGTTGCAAAGCACAGCCTTTGTCACTTCACAGAGAAGCCGAATTGCAAAACAGCTTGCTTTGATTTGGCAAGCTCAGCTCTTTGACAGCCTAATTGCCCACACTCTTGTTCAATGGGAATGAAATTGATAAGAAAAAAAAAGAGGTTAGATTTAAAGGGTCAAGCCTAGCTCAAAGCATGGGAGCAAATCCTGCCTTCTTGGTGCTCCAACTGCTGGCAAAAGTGAGGGCAGGGACTACATGCATGGAAGAGGCTCAGTGAATTGACTTCTATATTATTTTTATTTGTTTGCAATTAAGTTAATCTGTCGTTCTCTGTCAAGGTATGTGAAAGTCCCTAGGGTTTGACCTGGGACTCTCATAATTTGAAGGACTGCATCCTTTTATATGTCCCTGAGCGCCAACTACGGTCTTTGGGCAGCTATTTGTTGGCTATCCTGCCCCTTAGACTGGTTTGTCTGGCACTGACTAGACCTGGGCCTTTTCCATTGTAGCTCCTGCTCTGTGGAATGGGTTCCTTGAAGAGGCAAGCTTCCCCCTCCTTAGACATCTCCAGGCTTGTTTGTTTGCCTGGGCTTTTGAGGGGGTTTGAATTGGCAGGCTTCTTTTAAAGGGCGGAAGGAGAAATTTGGGGGTGGTTATTTTAACAAAAAATGTAACTTTGGTTTTCACTGGAATTTTTTTTTAATCTATTTTTTGTAAGCCACCTTGAACCACAAGGAAAGGCAAAGTATAAATTTTTTGTGGCATCTGGCACAGTGAGCTATCTGCTTTTCTATGTGCTCAGGATCCAGAATGTAGTCATTGAAGGGAGTAGGCCAAGAGTGGGCAACTCCTGGCATGTACGCCAACAGCAGCATACCAAACCATTTTGCTTGGTGCTTGGGGCCGGATCTCTGCCCAAGCAACCAAAGCACTGGCAGCACTGCTAGGGGCCATCAGTGTAGGAGACAGGGTTACCAAGCTCCAGGTGGCACCTGGAGATCTCTTGCTATTACACACCAACATCTTCGCAGATAAGACTTTTTTTTGGCTCTTAGACCAAAAAGGTTACCTATCCCATGAGCGGGGGACGGGAACATCAGCTGCTGTGACTGGCCAGGGCACAAAACATCTGGATTAGCCAGCCCTTGCATCAGAAGAAGGCATAAGGAGTGGCTGATGCCCGTTATTGCCTGCTAGACCTGCACAACTGCCTGCTGAGTCCAGCAAGAATCCCTGAGATGCTGGCAGCATCTCTGGGGCTCAGCTTGCTTGTTGTGACCGGCCAAATACAATCCCTGTCTTAACCCTTTTGTTTTGTTTGCTGGCACACCAACATCTTCACAGATAAGACTTTTTTTTTTTTGGCTCTTAGACCAAAAAGGTTACCTATCCCATGAGAGGGGGATGGGAACGTCAGCTGCTGTGACTGGCCAGGGCACGAAACATCTGGATTAGCCAGCCCTTGCATGTTCTTCTCATGCCCTCTGCAATCCTTCTGATACCTTGTTCTTTTCCTGAACTTCCCAGTGGTTGACAGGGAGAGGTGAACTCCCCTCCCCATCCTCCTCCCCGAGGGGTGGATGTTTAAGCAGACTGACAACCTCACCTGCAAAATGTACAAACTAGATAAATGATTGTTCTTAAGCGTCGCCTCCCATCTTTGGAAGATAATTAGAGCTTCCTGTGAAATAGAACGGTAGGGCCTGCTTTACTGCAAGCTATAATGAAACTGAAGCTCAAATACTTTGGCCACCAAATGAGAAGGGAGCACTCACTGGAAAAGACCCTGATGCTGGGAAAGATTGAAGGTCAAAGAAGACGGGGACGGCAAAGGATGAGATGGTTAGACAGTGTCAGCGATGCAACGAACATGAAATTGAGCCAACTTCGGAGGACGGCGGAAGACAGGAGAGCCTGGCGGGAGATTGTCCATGGGGTCGCGAAGAGTCGGACCCGACTGTGCGACTGAACAACAACAACAACAACAATGTTCTGTCCAGGAAAATTG
>NW_015175408.1:412197-429451 GCF_001447785.1 Gekko japonicus
TCTTCTTCTTCGGCTCTCCTCCTCCCTCTCCGATGTCACCACTTGTATGGGGGCATAACGCCCCCCCAGAGGCCAAAGCTATAAGTGGCATCTGAAACAGACAAAAATGGTGGGTTGAATGGAATTTTGGCAAAAAATTTCAGCTCAAATTCAACTTTAAAAACATGTTCAGTTTTGCTTTTGAAAATGTGCTCTGAGGGACACTTGAAAGGATGCTGACCACACCCAGCCCCATTGTTCCTTTTCAGCAGAGTCCCAGGTATTATGAGCAGACGTTTGTCCTTGCCAAGTGGGCTGGATGAGAGCCAATAAAGTCAAGCTCAGTCCCAGTTAGGGTTGCCAACCTCCAGTTGGCAGCTGGATTTCTCCTGGAATTGCCACTGATCCCCAGGCAACAGAGGTCAGTTCCGCTAGATGAAACAGCAGCCCCAGAGGGGTCATTCTATGCATCACACCCCTGCTGAGCTCCCTCCCTTCCCCAAACTCCACCTTTCCAGGCTCAGCTCCCAGATCTCCAGGAATGTCTCAACTCAGAGCTGGCTTCCCTAGTTCCAATATAAGGCTAGAATGCAATTGATTGGTAATGGGGAAAGGAGGTTGGGATTCAATCTGAGCTGGGATTCAGGAAAAGGTTCAGAGCTTGGGGGGTATTCTGGTCGCTCCTTGTCAGCAGTGTGCAGATGGATATTCAAATCTCCTTTGTCATCTGTAGAGGCTTTAACTAGCTTTTACTGGTACACCAGGCTGTTCCTCATGAAGCATGACTTTGCCACAGAGTCATACTCTGATCGCATCCAGGTTAGACTATTGTAATGCACTTAGGGATGTCGTTTTCCCACTGGTGAGTGGCATTACATCACTTCTGGGGGAAACCCAGAAATGACACCACACTGCTCTAGGAATTGCTGGGAATTCTATGGTAATACCATAGAATGTTCTGTTATTCCTAGAATGGTGTGATGACACTTCTGGGTTTCCACAAGAAGTGAATGGTTTGTGTGATAAATGAGCTTTAAGAAAGACCCCCCCATGAGCTAATTCCTGTTACCCTTCAAGACCTGTATAGGAGGTGCCTCACTTAGGCCTTGTGTTTTGGTACTGAGTTGTAGTTTCTTGGTGTTTATTAGTGATAAATGAGCTTTAAGAAAGACCCCCCCATGAGCTAATTCCTGTTACCCTTCAAGGCTTGTATAGGAGGTGCCTCACTTAGGCCTTGAGTTTTGGTACTGAGTTGTAGTTTCTTGGTGTTTATTAGTGTTTCCCCCAGATGGAAACAACGAAGCTTCTAGAGTCTGCTGTGCAAAAATAAAGGGTGAACTGGAAGCATTAGAGGTAAGCTCACCCATACTCACCAAATTAGGGATACCAGCCTCCAGGTAGGACCAGGGGATTCCCCGGAATTACAGCCCATATCCAGACTACAGAGATCAGTTCCCCTGGAGAAAATGGATGCTTAGGAGGGTGGACTCTGTAGCATTGTACCCCACTGAGGTCCCTGTCCTCCCCAGGCTCCACCCCCAAATCTCCAGGAGTTTCCCAACCTGGATCTGGCAACCCTACTCACTCATAGTTATTATTAAGAAATTTCAGTTGATATACAATGAAGCAGCAAGACTGCTAATAGGCTCGGACAAGTGGGGAATCCACAAGGACTTATTTCATTTGTAGTTATTTCATTTCCCCCTATATTCCCTTCCCCATACTCTTTCCATCCCCTTTGTAGGCTCTGTATCATGTCCCCTAACCCTGCTTGCTTCTTTCCAGTCACCAACCAACCTTGGCTTGCAAAAATTGAATTGCTTTTGACATTTACCAGGTTTTGGATATTACTGGATTCAGTAAAAAAAGCTACTCTTTGGAACTGTAATATAGTTCCCATAAAATTCTTCAGTTTGCAAGCACCCAAAGCCTTTCACAATCATTATCTCAACCATTACAACAACCCTGCTAGATAGGTCAATATTAAGAACATAAGAGATGCCATGGTTGGATCAGGCCAAAGGCCCATCCAGGCCAACACTCTGTATCACACAGTGGCCAGAAATACCAGTGCCATCAGGAGGTCCACCAGTGGGGCCAGGACATTAGAAGCCCTCCCACTGTTGACCCCCCCAAGCACCAAGATGACAGAGCATCACTTGCCCCAGAGTCCCTATCTATACTGTGTGGCTAATAGCCACTGATGGACCTCTGCTCCATATGCTTATTTAATTCCCTTTTGAAGCCGTCCATGCTTGTAGCCGCCACCACTTCCTGTGGCAGTGAATTCCAAGTGTTAATCACTCTTTGGGTGAAGAAGTACTTCCTTTTATCCGTTCTAACCCGACCGCTCAGCAATTTCATGGAGTGCCCATGAGTTCTTGTATTGTGAGAAAGGGAGAAAAGTACCTCTTTCTCTACCTGCTCTTTCCCATGCATAATCTTATAAACCTCAATCATGTCACCCCTCAGTCGTCGTTTCTCCAAGCTGAAGAGCCCTAAGCGCCTTAACCTTTCCTCATATTGGGGTATCCGTATTGCAGGCTACTAGAAAAAGATGTTGATGGTGTCTTTCTGTGTTTATAGCTCCATTGCTAAAGGATCACGGAAAGAAATAAGACTATTCTGTTGCAGTATGTGTATTAATTCCACAACTTCACGGGCAGGGCTGATTGCAAGAGTATTTTCTCCCAGGGCAGGGAGTTCCAGTGTTCAATTCAGATCTCAGTTGTGACATGAAACTGACTAGCAGTACAATCCTAAACTGGTCTCCTCAATGGGGCATATTCCCAGGAAAGTGTTCTGGGATTGCACTGGAGTCCTTTTCTTTGCTTCAGCATTTCCTTCCCCTAGCCTGCAATATGGGCATCACAATACTGCTCTACCTGGCAGCATTGCTGTAGTGGTTGAGATAATTGCTTTGAAAGGCTTTGGGTGCTTGCAAACAGCCACTTGCCCGCCGTGATCATTGCTTACCGCCAGGCGAGCGAGGAGGGCACTTTTGTAAACTGGACGAGAACGAGCAGGTGGGCTGGTTAACTACAAAAAAGTGGGTTAATAAGTTCTGTGTATCTGCAAGGCAGCTCATAAGCTCCATCTAAATGCTAAGTGTTATTATTTCCCTGCGTTGTAGGGATGGATGTTGTGTCGACATCATTTGCGCAAACATATTGTGGGTCTCTTTAGTAAGTGTTTGAATGGGCTTCCATCAGGCTGAGAAGACGGCATCGTAAGAGGGAAAAATTAACTTGCAGGGCTGGGTATGTCTCAATAAATCCTTTCGCCGCGAGTCACGAGCTGCTATGCCCGCCGCCGCCAGCCAACTCTTGGAGAATTTTGATTACCCGTATGCGGCTCCCAGCGTTCCGGCTGGTGTGCTGGCCCGCAGCTACTCGTCAACCCAATTAAATAACATTTAAATGCATAACAATCCCGCCAACATCCACCGATGATGGAAATTGTCAGCTAGGAAACTGGAATGCGTTCCGCTGTCCCACTTTTTTTTTTTTTTTTGTGCACTCAGCAATTCTGGCAGCAATTTTGCGGCGAGCGAACGCGCAGCTTTATGGTTGCACTTTTGTTCTTTGGAAACTTTTGAAGATCATTCTGCCGCTATGCTAATTAATTTGCAAAGCGCTGGCATGCCAGACAATTTCAGACTGTGCATATATTTTGGTCCCTCCCTCTCTCTCTCTCCCAGCCCTTCTCACTCGCCTGCTCTCTCATTGACTTTCTTGGATCTGCCAGCTCATATAATACCTCAGAATTGAACGCTACCATCCAGAGGCCAGTTTTCACCCCTCTTGCCCTTCTTGGAGCTTATCTGTAGAGTTGCCAATCTACAGGTGAGGCCTGGAGATCTCCCAGAATCACGACTGATCTCCAGGCAACAGAGATCAGTTCCCTGGAGAAATGCTTTGGAGAGTGGGCTCTGTGGCATTATATCCTGCAGAGGAACCTCCCCTCTCCACAACCCGCCCTCCCCAGGCTCCACCTCCAAATCGCCAGGGGTTTTCCAATCCAGTCCTGGCAGTCCTATTTATCTGCCATCTAGCAGTTTCTGTTTTTAGTTTTTTGAATTTACTTTATTTATATTTCACCTTTCTCCCCAATGGGGACCCAAAACAGCTTACATCGTTTTCTCTGTTTGTTTTATCCTCACAACAGTGCTTTGAGGTAGATCAAGCTGAGAGTGTGTGACTGGCCCAAGGTCGCCCAGCAGGCTTCCATAGCAGAGTGGGGATTTGAACCTGGGTTTCCCAGATCCCCCCATTTTTTAAAATCCGAGAGAGCTCTTTCCAGAGCTGTCCTTGAGAGAACAGCTCTGGCAGATCTTGTGACTGACCCAAGGTCACCCAGCAGCTGCATGTGAAGGAGTGGGGAATCAAACCAGGTTCTCTTAGATTAGGGTCCGCACTCCTAACCACTACACCAAAGGACCTCCTGCTGGGTTGGGGTGAAGCTGCCTGCTCTCCTTCTGTTGGAGAGGAGGCCAGGGAAGGCAGGCAAGGAGCTGCTGTGGTGAGTGGCTGCCTGCTCTCCCTCCAACTCCAGTTTGGGAAATTCCTGGAGATCTGAGGGTGGACCCTGGGGAAGGGAGGGTTTGGGGAAGGGAGGGACGTCAGTGGGGTACAATACCATACAGTCCACCCTCCAAAGCAGCCATTTTCTCCAGGGGAACTGATCTGTTGTAAAATTAGTTACAATTCCAGGAGATCTCCAGGCCCTGCCTGGAGGCTGGCAACCTGGCTTTTTGGAGGACAGGCCATCACCTAGATGTGCCTATTGGTTGGGCCAGCCCTGTCAATGGCTTGAGGGAAGGCTCACTGTGACTTCACACTGGCCTTGTTTTCAGCAAAGATTTCAAAGGGGTAGCTGTGTTTAACCTGTTGCAGCAAAAATGCAGGAATCTTGCAGCATTTTACAGAATATGGGGTTATTCCTGCATAAACTGCCTTGGAATACAGCCCACTGCTTCAGATACTGTGACGTGGGTCCTTAGGATACAGTAAGAAACTCCTGAACTGGAATTTTGGTGGTGGAGGGTAGTCTGGGTTGAACTGGGACTTTGAACTTCTGTCTCACTATAGTTATTCCTTTGCAAAATGTGAGATTCCTGTGTTACCATGTCCTCCCTGGCCTCTCATGGGGGATGGGGGGTAGAGTTGCCAGCTCCAGACTGGGAAACTCCTGGATATTTGGGGGTGGAGCCTGGTGGAGGACAGAGACGTCAGTGGGGTACAATGCCATAGAATCCATCCTCAAAAGCATCGATTTGCCCCAGGGGAACTGATCTCTGTAGTCTGGAGATGAGCTGTAATTCTGGGAGATCTCCAGGTCACACCTGAAGGCTGGCCTCACTATGTGATTCGCTGCCCATTGCAGGTGTTAATTCTAAAAAAGCCCAGTAGTAAAAACTAGCAAACTTTATTGTAAGATAAGCTTTCAAGAAACACAGCTCTCTTCGTCAGATGCTGTGTTTCTCAAAAGCTTATGCTACAGTTAAGGTGTTAATTCTGTATATTTCTCAATTAGATTTGATTTTAGATAATTACATCTCACCCTGTGTTTCTGCATTTGCAGGATCTTTGAACCCGCTTATTTTCTCTCTCTGCACACCTCCAACATAAAACGTCTGCATAGTAAAGAGGCCGCTCTACTAGCATCTTATGAAGTGGCCATGAAAATTTATGCTGGAATGAAATTTCGCTAGCCGTTAAATTGACACAAGGCTCCTGTTTATATCTGTGCTGAAGACTGAATATGTGATGTAATCAGGGCTCTAGTCGGGGGGGAGCTCTCAGGTACGGAGCTCCGGAAGAGAACCTCTAGGGGGCGGAGCGGTCACGTGGTGAAGCCCCGCCCCCTTCTTTACCCCGCCCTCTGCTTCGATCCTCATTCCGTTTGGGAATGAGGATGAAGCAGGAGGGTAAGTAGCCGGGCCTTCTGACACACTTCCGGTGATGTCAGGGGGTGTGGCCTTCTGTCACTTCCGGTGATGTCAGGGGGCGTGGCATATGCAAATAAGTTATGCTAATGAGTTATGCTAATGAGCTCCGGCAGCTCTTTTTCTACAACAAGACCCCTGGATGTAATAATAAACAGAGTAGGCCTGAGCATATTGGGCTACTGAGTGGCATGAAGGTAAGTGGTGGATGAGGAAATTTCTGTCAGTTTAATTGTCACGGGTGTCCAGCATTAACAGAAGACACACTGTGACAAAGCCAGTAAAAGGGTAGCTTCCTTATTGACAAAGTATTTGCTAATCATACTTCCCACAAAAGACCTTGTATTGCTACCAGCCTATGACCAGCTTTTGGGAACCGGCTATGTGCTCCTCTTTGTGTTATGGGTACCCCCAAATTTGAGTCAGACGGGGTAAAGATCCATCCTTGTCTTTCATCTACCTGGGTGCCTTTCACCTACCAGCTAGTCCCTGCCAGGACAGGACACAAGGGGGAGATTGATAAACCCAAGCGAGACATCTGCAAGGATCATTGAGCTAATTAACAACCCGGCAGTAAGAAAAATGCTCCTCGTTAGGAAGCGGTGCAGGCTTCCTGGTGAACGGGGCATGTCGGTTACTGGGGAGGGGAGCGACGCAGGCAGGAAGGGGGTGGGCGTCTCCCCCAAATCATCCTCTGGAACAAGATGCGAGAGGGCCTCTGACGGCTGCCTAGAGTGGGAGCTGAGATCAGCCTAAGGCTGTGATCATCCTTGGTGGATCTATCTGTCCAGTGCGAAATCTCTTGTAAGGGACCGGTTCTGGTGCATCATGAGAAGGAGGTGCCTTCATGAGAAGGCGACAAGACCCCTACCAGTCAAGGTGGATGTGAATGGTTGAGAGCAATTTAGAAAGAATGGGACTTTTGTCCTGTGCCTTTTAGGTTCAGAATAGTGATGATCAGGCAAAATGCACTATTAAACAAAGGATTTGAGACATAGAATGCCAACAAGATTTAATGAACTCACCAAACTTTATGGCTCCCATGAAGCAGATATGTTATGACCATGGCCCAATATCTTAGCCAGTTAGATGTTCCTTCTTATAGGAGAGCATTTACCCTGGCTAGATGTGCAGCTATCCCTTCCACTGGTCCATCCCTTTCCTGTGGCAGCAGCAACAATGAGGCACAAGACTTGTCAGCCGACTTTCAACTGGCCTCTAAAGCGGTGCTTTTAACAGCAGCTTGGTCTGTAGCTAGGGTTGCCAGATTCCAAGTAGCACCTGGGTATCTCTCCTGCTATTAAAATTGATCTCCAGATGGCCATACTCAGTTCTCCTGGAGAAAAGTACTAATTTGGAGGGTGGACTTTATGGTATTATACCATGCAGAGGTCCCTCCCCTCCCCAAACCCCACCATCCCCAATCTGCATTGCCAGCAGGGGTGTAGACTCAAGTCCCTGCTCTCTGTGTGATAACTGACTGCAGTGGAAGATCCACACATTACAGAGTGCACAGGTTGGGTCTGGGTTCTCTACCCTACTGTCATAGTCACACATCACTTGCTGGTTCTCCTCAATTCCATGTGCACGGTGCCTGATTCAGATCGTGACTAGTGCCTGTGGCAAAGGCCCAGCTTTCTGTCTGCCATGCTGTTTTCCTGACCTGCAACACTCCCAGGAGTGTGCTATTTGGCCTTTTGAGGAAACCCACATATACACTCTGGGGTTTCCACAAACAGACCAAATCGGACTGTTGCCCGAACCATTTTGGATCAGAAAAATGGTGTATGAAACTGAAGCTCCTTTTCTAAGTGTGCCAGTCACTATCCGAATCAGGTACCATATACATGGGAACTGATGAGTGATGTATGACTGTTACACAAGAGACAGGATGGGAGCTTTGGATCCAACTTGCATTTTGCCTGCATTTTAGTTTTATAGGAATGGAGTTTGTTGGGATGTTTCTGAAAACAAGCATTCTTCTGGGAGAATATCTTTCTTCAGTAGCCACTGAATGAAGCGTCAATTTAGAAATGTTAGTTATGCCAGAAAGATGCTTCCTGCTATTTTAAAAAAAAAGTGAGGGAGAAAATAATTTGGAAATATTGTATAGGTGACATTTAACTCCTGTGAATTACCAATTACCAGATGATAAATCTTAGAAGTGTAGCAGAGTAAACCCAGATTAAACACATATGTGGCAGAAACACAAGAATGCTTTGGGGAAAGGGTTAATCTAATCAGAGGAATTATAGGACATTCAATCTTTTAAAATCTGGTAGTAATTTTCTTAGATGGAGTTTGGAGACTTGAGAAAGATAGGAAACTAGCGACAAATGTATCATGGGCTTTTAGAAATAATTACAAAATGTGAAAAAATGAGAATAAGGGGCCTCTGGCCAAGAGGTTTTGGATGGCTGTGAGGAGCATAGACAGTTCTAGAAAGAATTGTTTGGCTTTTTTTGCAATGTTGGGATAAGAAAACTAGGCAGTTAAATGTTCCTGGGACTATATGGGGAAGGGTTGTGGCTCTGTTGAAAAAGTTTGTATTTTGCATTCACACAAGATCCAAGGTTCAGTCCCTGAAAAACAAACAAAAAAGGCCTTCTCTGCTGAAGGCTGTATTCAGACATTGTAGCAAACTCCAGTTAAAACGATGGATGCTAACCTCCAGATGGGGACTGGGGATTTCTCAGAATTACAGCTCATCTCCAGACTACAGAGATCAGTTCCCCTGGAGAAAATGGATGGTTTGGAGAATGGACTCTATGGCATTGTACACCACTGAGGTCCCTGTTCTCCTCAGCTCCACCCCAATCTCCAGAAATTTCCTAACCTGGAGGCAGAAACTCTACCCCCCCCCCCAGCCTACTGCTGGTGGCCAGGACAACCTGGCAACCCTAAATTAAACTACGATTGCACAATGCAGAGATGTGAAGGCCTGAAAGAATTGGGGGGGGGGATAGTTTTGTCCTCATTTTTACCTCCTGAGGACTATTGGGGGAGCAATGAAAAAAATAACACCCTCCTGTGAAGTATTTTTTCTTTTAGAATGAATGAAATGCATCGTAAGATCATTCAAAATGTGTAGCTCAAAAAAGTCTGATGGATGTGTTCAATTTTTCAGTGGGATAAAATGGGAAATTTTGTGGACCACTGGGGAAGAAATCCTGACCCCCCCTCCTTTTAATGTGTTGAATTACATTTTAAGGTGATGTGCTTATATGAGAGTGTCTCTGTCTGGATAACAAACTTCTTTTGTTTACTACATAATTTGTCCCCTGTTTTTAATGTTTATTTTTTCCTACCTCTCAGATGGTGAAAATTAAGATCTACGTGCTAAGGTAGCACAGGTTACAGTCGTTTGCAACTTTCCCTGAAGGGCTGGGGTATATCTGCGGTTCTTCTTATAGAACCAAGGACATTTAAATTCCATAAATATGTTGAATGATATGCTTTTATATGTGAAATAAGTTATAAGTGATGCATCATATGTTGTTAAATCCATAAAATAAGTTTAGGCATGAAAGGAAAGTAAATATTGGTATTTGGTGGAGACCCAGTGTGGTGTAGTAGTTAAGAGTGTTGGACTAGGATCTAGGAGATCCAGGTTCGAATCCCCACTTGTGCTATGGAAGTAGGCCCGTGCAACCCGTGTTTCCTCTCAAGCGCGACTACCGCAAGCTTGCAGGGAAATGCCAGCTTCGGTCTTAAAAGGGAAACGCAGCTGCTCTTAAAGGGGAAACGCCGGCTCCTGCATTGAAAAGGGAAACGCCAGCTACTTTAAGTCCAGGGAACTGCAGTTTCTGGAGATCCAGCTTGCAGGGAAATGCCAGCTTCGGTCTTAAAAGGGAAACGCAGCTGCTCTTAAAGGGGAAACGCCGGCTCCTGCATTGAAAAGGGAAACGCCAGCTACTTAAGTCCAGGGAACTGCAGTTTCTGGAGATCTGGCGCACGGGTGGGGGGGGGGCGGCGGACGCCCCCAACGTGACATCATCACGTCGGGGATGCCCCGCCCCCTCCAGGAACGCCCCCAAAGTCCCCCGCTGGGGGTTGAAGATGGACTTGGCAACCCTATATGGAAGCCCATTGGGTGACCTTGGGCCAGTCACATGATCTCAGCCCAATTTACTTCACAGGGTTGTTATGAGAAAATGGAGGAGAGGAGAAGGATGTAAGTAAGAAAGGTGGAGTATAAATGAATTAAATAAATAAATAAATTTCAGTTACCTCAAAGATGTTTCTTAAAACCCCCTCTGAAAAAGTTTATTTCCGGTGGCTTCAAAATTTCTATAAATTTTACACTTTTAGCACAAAGGTGGCTGGTTGCTATGCTTGTGTGCCCTCAGTCCTCTGTACTGATGTGGAACATAATGAATGATTTCTGGGTTGAATCAAACTTTGATTCTCCGTGTCATATGAATGCAGTCACCTGGATGAATTGGAGTGAAGTCAATGTTTATTTACGGTCAGCGACCATTAACAACCATTTATTTATACAGGAATTCCAAGTAAAACAGGAATATGTTGTCGAAGGCTTTCACGGCCGGAGTTCATTGGTTGCCGTAGACTGCTTGATAACTGATTGGGCCCCTCTTCTTTTAGACAGAGCCCTCATGATTATCCATCTGAAACTCCTGTTTCATTCAACAACCCTTCCATCCCACCCTGCTGATGTAATGCCTCCTGCATTTCATGGTGTCATAGCACTATCTCCAACTCTGGTTCAGTAGAGCCTTCAAGCCTGTACTTCATAGCCAGTCTTGAATTCTTCATGTTCCTACCATGGCCCTCGTCTCGCTACAATGGTGAGCATAACTTGGCTATTTTCCTGGAGATAGTTGGATTCTCATCTATTAAAAGTTTCTCCAGGCAGGCCTTATCCACAAATACTGTTGGTCTATCTAAGAGGGGAGAAATAATCTTGTCCCATAGTTCTTCATAAAAGGGGCAATGGAAAAATACATGTCCCAGAGATTCAACTTTACCCATAGAACAGGGGCAAAGTCTTTCTGCATATGGGATCTTTTTATATCTCCCTTCTAGTACCATTGACAGCATAGCTGCACATCTAGCCAGGGTAAATGCTCTCCTATAAGAAGGAACATCTAACTGGCTAAGATATTGGGCCATGGTCATAACATATCTGCTTCATGGGAGCCATAAAGTTTGGTGAGTTCATTAAATCTTGTTGGCATTCTATGTCTCAAATCCTTTGTTTAATAGTGCATTTTGCCTGATCATCACTATTCTGAACCTAAAAGGCACAAGACAAAAGTCCCATTGTTTCTAAATTGCTCTCAACCATTCACATCCACCTTGACTGGTAGGGGTCTTGTCGCCTTTTTGATTTGTATGAACCTTAAGCCACTGAAAAGCAGATAATAAAATTCTAGCCTTGATTCTCATTTGGCTTGTTTCTAAGTGGAGGAAGGCATTGGGCACACCTGAGGATACCTGTAAAATAGCACGAAGAAACTTAGATTGTGTCTTCTTGACGGAAAAAAACATAAGAACATAAGAGGAGCCAATGTTGGATCAGGCCAATGGCCCATCAAGTCCAACACTCTGTCACACAGTGGCCAAAAATACCAGGTGCCATCAGGAGGTCCAGCAGTGGGGCCAGGACACTAGAAGCCCTCCATTGTTGCCTTCCCCCCAGCACCAAGAATACAGAGCATCACTTGCCCGAGTCCCTATCTATACCTTGTGGCTAATAGCCACCGATGGACCTCCTGATAGTGGTAGTGATAGGGATGCCCAAATAAATACCTAAGAGGTACAGTGTTATAACTTTAGCTTGATATAGCCTCAAAGCCCCTGGAACATATAAACCTCCCCTTGGAACAGAAAAATCTCATAATAGCATACACAGATCTCTCAGCACAGTCAAACAACAACTGACGGTGTGCTGTTTTGGACTCGGTCTCCTGCAATACTACCCCCAGGTAAGTGAATTTTGTCCCCTTCATTGTCCAAGACTGCTTTTTGGGCACCTGCCGAATGCCATCCCTTTAGTCTTACCAAAATTAATTATCAGGCATTCTTTAAAACAATATGTTGTGAAACTATCTAGTGTCCTTTGGAGCCCCACCGGACTTCTAGATAAAAGGGCTGCATCTTCTGCATATAGGAGTATCATTAGATGATGCGCAGCAAGTTTTGGCGGGTGGCATTTGGTGTCAGTCCTGTGTAACCATATCACTGATATAGTAATTAAATATTATGGGAGCGAAAAGGCAACCCTGCCTCACCCCTGTAGAGATTTTTATTGGGTCAGTGAGGGATCCCTGAGCATGACATCACCCTGAGAAACAATTCCTTGGGAAGGGCACAGATGAGAAACAATAATCTTTTGTCTATAGTTGTTGTTGTTCAGTCGCACAGTCGAGTCCGACTCTTCGCGACCCCATGGACCAGCTCCCGCCAGGCCCTCCTGTCTTCCGCCGTCCTCTGAAGTTGGCTCAACTTCATGTTCGTTGCATCTATGACACTGTCTAACCATCTCATCCTTTGCCGTCCCCGTCTTCTTTGACCTTCAATCTTTCCCAGCATCAGGGTCTTCTCCAGTGAGTGCTCCCTTCTCATTGGGTGGCCAAAGTATTTGAGCTTCATTTTCATTATCTGGCCTTCCAGGGAACAGTCAGGGTTGATTTCTTTGAGGATTGACTGATTTGTTCTTCTTGCAGTCCAAGGGACTCTCAAGAGTCTCCTCCAGCACCATAGTTCAAAA
This sequence comes from Gekko japonicus, assembly GCF_001447785.1. Lineage (NCBI taxonomy): Eukaryota > Metazoa > Chordata > Lepidosauria > Squamata > Gekkonidae > Gekko > Gekko japonicus. Next base: position 424,857 of record NW_015175408.1, read on the forward strand.
GCATCTATTCTTCGGCGCTCGGCCTTCCTTATCGTCCAACTCTCGCAGCCATACATGACTACTGGGAATACCATTGCTTTGACCATGCGGACTTTTGTTGGCAGGGTGATGTCTCTACTTTTTATCATGCTGTTTAGGTTCGCCATCGCTTTCCTCCCAAGGAGCAGGCGTCTTTTAATTTCATGGCTGCTGTCACAGTCTGCGGTGATCTGGGATCCCAGGAACGTGAAGTCTGTCACTACTTCCACGACTTCCCCTTCTATTTGCCAAGTAGAGCACTCTTAATTTTTGCCATTGTCTTGAGCCGCTTCGGCGGGAGGGCGGGATAAAAATCAAATCAAATCAAATCAAATCAAATCAATCAATCAATCAATAAAATTGAATCAAAAGCTGCCTTCAGATCAATGAAGGCAGCATATAAGGAAGTTGGTCCTTTAGTAGAATATTTTTCTATTAGCTGTTGAAGTATTGGACAGCATATGCATTTCTAGCAGTGAAGATGACTTTAACCTCCTATCATTAGTTAGTCTCCAGAAAAAGACAGTGTTATTTTGTCTTACGGACTGAATAAGTCCCTGATGAATTGGACTTCATTTAGTTCCCATGGGCTGGGGTTCTATACCACAGGCCAGGCCTCTATTCTAAACTTGTGGTATAGAATCCTGTGGTTTAGAATCCTCGCTTGTTTGGAGTAAAACTTTTGATTCATCTCAGTGCCTGTAAAACGGGGATCCTTAATTGTGTCCTGCACATGGCATGAGGCATGTGACCACGCAGCCACAAGCCACGCTCGTGTACAAGCCTGACTTAATTGGCACTTGTAATGACATTTCTTTGTTTCAGACTAAGGCACGAAAGCCCAAGGCTGCATCTACACATTATTGGATATTGCACTACCATTTTGTTGTCAGAATTATTCTCAACTGTATTTTCCTGTGTAGACATAACAGTCCAATTTAAAATGATGTCTATAGTGTTGGATACTGTAACTCCTTGAAGGAAGAGAGTTTAAAAATGTGACAAGGAGTGACTGGCACTTTTCTGTGGTGGCCCCAGTCCTTTGGGATGGCTTTCCAGAGCGGTGCAGAGAGGCATTCACTCACCACATTTCGGAAGGGCAGTTTTATTCCAGAGGACATTTGGTGGTGAGGAATTTGTTTCAGCATTTATGGCTGGGCTTATTTTAATTCTCAGTGTTTTTCATTTTGCCTTTTTAAAAAATGTTGAGTGCTTTTAATTCATAATTTGTCCATTTTAATCTGTGCTTGAACCTTGACGGTCAAACTGGTATATGTTGTGTCCTCGCAATTTGGTGGCTGCGTTGTTAGCTGCCTTGAGTCTGGGGAGATTAGGTGGGATAGAAATATTTAAATGAATAAATTTGTGCTTCCTGTCCCAGGGATCTTGTCTGCAGGGAGAGAATCGTGCTGACCCTTCAAGGGGAAATGGATGTTCTCCCTATTCAGTGACAGATCAAGATGGGTAGCCATTTCAGGCTGTGGTCACACACACGAAATAACCCACTTTCAATCCAGTGTACTTTCCAACTGGATTTTTTTATTTATTTATTTATTTATTTACTTACTTACTTACTTACTTTCAATTTATATCCCACCTTGCCGGTGCAAACTGGCTCAAGGCAGCTTACACAAGTTAAAATGCAGTAAAACCAATAAATACAATAAAATTACAATAAGAACAATTACATAAAGTGCTAATATAAACAGATGACGGGAATTTCTGTACATGGTCTGATGGGGAGAGGCCATGTCCGGCGTTGTTGCATAGGGCTGTGGTATGTTTACTGTGTGAACGCGCAAAATCTAGTTGGAAAGTGGATTGAAAGTGGATTATTTAGTGTGTGTGACTGCAGCCTTAGTCTGTCTGTAGTAGTAGAAAAGAGCAAGAGTCCAGTAACACCTTAAAGACTAAAAAGAAATGTGGCAGGGAATGAGCTTTCGTGACTTGCTGCTCATTTCTTCAGATATCGGAGTGGTCCCCATGGCTGGCCTCAGGCAGTAGATTTTAGATATGACTTAAAATACAGCACATTTTACACAAATGTGTCCAAGGCCATACATTCACCACCTTCAGCTTCATCTACAGATGCTAGTTGCACAATGCTGCCATGGCACTGTGGCCAGATGTTCTACAATAATTGCTTGCCTTTAGGTTGATATCTTGTGCCTCATTGTTGCTGCTGCCACAGGAAAGGGATGGACCAGTGGAAGGGACAGTGGTTTCAAGGGAGACTGAGGTTAGAAAACAGTGTAGGAGTAGGCGTGGAGAAGGAGTCTTGGGGTTGGGGAACAGACTGGGAGGCATAAGTGACCCTGGGTATTTCCCTGCCCCTGCCCCATCTCTGAAAGAAGGGGGGAAAGAGGAAGAGCAGGCTCTCACCTGGCCCATGGGGAGCTGGGGGTGCCCTTTGCTTGAAGCTGGGGTGGCCCTGATGGGTTGGGAAACTGCAAGCTCTGGGTTGGGAAATTTCTGGAGCCTTTGGGGTGACGCCTGGGCCTGGGGAGGGAAGTGTTTGGGGAAGGGACGGGAGGGACTTCAGCAGGGTATAATGCCATAAAGGCCACCATCCAAAGCAGCCATTTTTCTCCAGGGGAACTCTGATGCCTGGAGAGCAGCTGTAATAGCCAGAGATCTCCAGCCACCACCTGGAGGCTGGCAACCCTATCTGAATGTCTCTTACCTTGAAAACCTTACGGGGTCACCATACGTTGGTTGCGACTTGATGAACTTGTACCTGAATAAAACTTGGTCTTAAAGGTGCTACTGGACTGTTTTGGACGGGGGGAGCTCTGCAACTTACCTGGCTGCTTCTTGCTCTGACTGAGGGCTGCTGGGAGCAGGGGGTGGGGCTTGTTGCATGTGCCCGCCCCTGGGCTCTTTACTGCCGGAGCTCTGCTCCTGTGAGCTCCTGCAGGAAATGACCCCTGCTTACCAGGACATTTTCTGGTGGCCTTAATAACCAGTCCCTCCTCTGCTTGGGATGATATAGACCCCAAATGGGGGAGGAACAGAAGAGAGATACAAGCTGGGGAGCAGCAGCAAAAAGGTTCAGTAGACTTCCATAGCTGGTGAGATGGAGATGGATCCCAGATGTGGCCTTCTGTGGCTCTGCAGGTTTCATCTGGACTCTCCTAGCCGCATCCCCTGCTTAAACCAGCTTTCTGTTTGTGCCCCCTTGAATATGATTGGTGGGAATGTAAAGGCAGCAGCCAGCTGGTTAGGACACAGTGTTCGCCTGTGCCCCCACTATGCACTGTCGACGGCAATGGGTGATTTATCGCAACGGGTTGGTGATTTACTCCCTGCTGTTGCTACTGTCATAAATCCCCCATGCAAGTGGCTGGCCCTGCATCACAGTGGGCGACAGGCAGCGTAATGAACTGGCATGCACGCTGCACTGCTTGGAAGGTGCAATGTGTTCAGGGGCTGCCACCGCTAGAGACAAGCAGGGTGGAGTAGATTTGCACCCCCCGGGAAAATTTCCTTTGGGAAGACTTGATCGATAGGCTCGGCTTCCGAGTCCAGCTGGTCACTATATTGGGGGGTGTGTGTTAGAAAGGATTTACTCTTCCCCTGGGTCTGATTGGTTAAGTAATGATTTTAACTGTGTTTCCCCCTCCCCCTTTCATATATTATACTGTATTATCAGACCGCATCCTTTGTACGGTAGGAGGAAGCGAAGGGTTAACTTAGTAATAGATTCACGTAGTTTGAAGAATTGTCTGTCCCGTGGAATGACTTGAGTGATAAGTTCTCGCAGAATTAGGACAATCTCACTGTGGACCTGAGCACTGTTATGGGCGAGAGAGATGGAAAGGCTGGGACGAGAGAGTGTTATCCCAAAGGCTTGTGTGAATCATGGGCTCCATTTCTTCAGATTGCTGCCGCTGATATGAGAAGAAGGGTTGTAAGTGTACATGCATCATGAGTTGTGGTGATAAGGCTTACCAACAGGCCTGGGGGAAAATGCCCTGTCTGTTTAACAGGGGCTTAATGTGTGGAAATGAGCAGCCAAATGGCAGGGAGGTACATAACATAACCTGGGAAACAACATCCCATTAAACCTCTGTTGAAGGGACAGGGCTTCTGCCCCTCCAGGTAGTTGGCGGCCCTAGCCAGAGGTCATTTCGGGGGGGATCGCGGGGGATCGCAGTTCCCCCGGGTGAGGTATGGGGGGCGGGGCACATGACGAAGCCCCGCCCCCTGCTTCCGGACGCCTCGCTTCTGGCCCTCATTCAGCCAGGAGGAGGCAGGAGAAGAGGGAGGGTAAGTTGCTTCCTCCCTGCCTCTCCCCACCCCTGCCTGCCTGGGGCCTGGGAGGGCCTTCGCGGGGCTTCCTTGCACTTCCACCGGCCTTCCAGGTCCACCGCCAGGCCCCTCATGGGGCTTGGCAGTGGAGCTGCAAGGCCGGCAGCGGTGGCCGGGACCGTTCGGGGTGGGGTGTGTGGCCTTATGACACACTTCCGGTGATGTCAGGGGGTGTGGCATATGCTAATGAGTTATGCTAATGAGTTCCCCTAGCTCTTTTTCTACAAAACGACCCCTGGCTAGCTGTGATCACCCTTGTTGCATTC
>NW_015175408.1:429509-431998 GCF_001447785.1 Gekko japonicus
CACACACACATGGAAGGCAGGGAGCCACCCCCCCCCCACGCATTAAGTGGGAGCATCCGCATGCATGACATTGTGCTCATTTTGAGCATAAATTGTGAGCTTCCCGTCACTGGATCAAAGAAACCTCTCCTTTGATCTGGTTCAAAGGGGAAACTGTAGCATGACTGCTGGTGGAGCATCTGTATGGATGTTTCACCTGCAGTCACTATGGGAAGAAGAAGAAGAGGAAGAAGAAGAGGAGGAGGAGAAGATTGGATTTATACCCCACCCTTTACAACCCGAAGGAGTCTCAGAGCTGCTTACATTCTCCTTTCCCTTCCCTTCCCCACAGCAGACAACCTGTGAGGTAGGTGGGGCTGAGAGAGCTCTGAGAGAACTGCTCTTATTCATTATTTATTTATTTATTAGAGTTTTATCCCGCCCTCCTGGCCAAGGCCGGCTCTTGAGAGAACAGCTCTGACAGAACTTGTGACTGACCCAAGGTCACACCAGCAGCTACATGTGGAGGAGTGGGGAATCAAACCTGGTTCTCCCAGATTAGAGTCCGTGCTCCTAACCACTACACCAAACTGGTTTCAAAGGGGGAAGCCATGTTGGTCTGTAGTAGAACAATTAGATTCAAGTCCAGTAGCACCTTAGAGACCAACGAAAGTTTCAGGGTATAAGCTGAAATGGGGAGATGGGTGGACCTCTGCTCCTCCGTCAGAATGATATGGGGCAGCATGCTGCTGCAATCCATTTCCCTCTCCCCTTTGGCCTTTGAAGCACCTCTTTTGTCACTTTCCCCACTTAGCAGCGCTGAAGCTACAGCATGACGTGGTAGGAAAAGTGGAAGTGAGGGGAAAGCGGGAGAGCAGTTCTGGGCTGTGGGTGATGCACAATGGAACAACCCCCCCCCCCCAACTTCAAGTATAGGCCAATGGGGTCTAAACCAGTGTTCCCTCTAAGCTGTGAAGTCTTGTGAGCAAAAATTCTACTCTGTGAGCTACTGGCATTAAAGCTGTGAGCGAGTGATTTGGCCGCTGCATGAATTAGTTTGCTCTGGAGCCATCCTTCATGAGCTGAGACAAAAATGTGTGAGCTGGAGGCTAAAAAACTGTGAGCTAGCTCACACTAACTCAGCTTAGAGGGAACACTGGTCTGAACTTGCTGAGGCTGAGAGGGGAAAAGATCTTGGGGTCATAGTGGATACGTCGATGAAGGTGTCAACCCAGTGTGCTGCAGTGGTGAAAAGGGCAAACTCTGTGTTCGGGATTATTAGGAAAGGAACTGAGCATAAAACGGTCCCTGTATAGATCTGTGGTGTGGTCTCATTTGGAATAGTGTGTACAGTTCTGGTCACCGTTATCTCCAAAAGGACCTTGCAGAGCTGGAAAAAGTACAAAGGAGGTCAGCCAAGATGACTGAGCACCTCCCCTATGAGGAAAGGTTGAAGAGGCTGGAGCCTTTCAGTTTAGAAAACAGGCAACCAAGAGGAGGGCATGATAGAGGTTTATAAAATTATGCATGGGGTGGAGACAGTTGACCCAGAGAACTTTTTCTCCCTCTCCCAAAATACTAGAACTCGAGGGCATCCAATGAAGCCGATGGGCAGTAGGTTGAGGATGGACAAAGTAAATACTACTTTACACAGAGTGCTGAAAATGTGGAATTCACTGCCAGAGGATGTAGTGATGGCCACAGGAATAAACAGCTTGAAAAGATTCATGGAGGACAAGTCTATCAATGGCTACTAGCCATGGTGACTGAGGGGAACCTCCACATCCAGAGGCACTAATCCTCTGAATCCCAGAGCTGGGAGGCAACATCAGGGGAAGGCCTTGGCCTCTGTGCCCTGTTGTTAGCCCTCCAGAGGACCTGGTTGGCCACTGTGTGAGACAGGATGCTGGACTAGATGGACTACTGGTCTGATCCAGCAGAGCTCTTCTTATGTTCTTAATTGCTGTCACATTTGTCCGTTGGGGCAGATGTGACAGAGGAAGGGGGGGGGTCAGGGCAGTGATTGGCATGGGAAAGGGTATGTGTGGACATCATTACCCAAGCTAGTTACTGCTGTGGTGCTGGTGTTTTTGTCCCGCCCCTCCCGCCGGAGATGCTGCTTAAATCCTATTAAAACAATTAATAGATCATTCTTATAAGAAAACGGAGTTGAAAACTGTACGGAATCAGCTGGTTGTTTAAGAGCAGAGAATTCACATACTTGAGCTTTAAAATGTACGTTGCCTTTGTGTAAAGTGCTCTCAAGTCACAGCCAACTTACGGTGACCCCAGCAAGGTGCTTTCAAGGCAAGGGAGAAGCAGAGGTGGTTTGCTGTTGCCTTCCTCTGCAGAGGCTTCCTCAGTGGTTTCCCTATCCAAGTACTTGTTGGAGTGAGTAGAAATCCCACCCACAACTGGCCCAGAAGGTGATGTGATGATGACTCCAGGAAATGACATCATCATGACTCTGATAGCACACAGCAACGCTCTAGTTTTTGAGCAAAACTCTA
>NW_015175409.1:0-3696 GCF_001447785.1 Gekko japonicus
TTTGTTATTTTGTAATTTCCTAGTCTGTTTGCTGTCTCTGATGCTGTAACTTGAATTCCAAGTCTAAGTCTTATGCCTAACTCTGACCACTTAACCTACCTTTGTAAGAGTAAAAGTGTGCATCTCTGGATTGAGTTGCTAATGTGTTCTGTCCCAGATGCCAACTAAGAGTTTGGAATCTCTTCCCTTAGGAAAAGCAGGAACTAGTGAAAAGAGGTACTGGTGGCAGATTGTTTTGATAACCAGAGAGGGTATAGACCATCTCGTGGTTTGTTGTTTAATGTACTGAAAAGTACAGGATTCCCTCTCATCCCTGGACTGGCCTGGGTGGGCTAATCCTGTACAGGCACAAACTGGAAAAATGTGGTTCAGTTCATTATCCATGGTGTGTGAGGTTCACGAACCACTGAATATCATGAACATTTTGATGCTAGATGAATCAGTTTGGCTTGTGAGTTTTGTGATGTGGTAGAATGCCCCCCAGCATGCTAGAGACACCAAACTTGCAGGGATCTCTGGCTGACTCTCCTCTACCTGCCTTCCAAGTTTAATGAGGATTGGATTTATGGGGTTCAAGTTATAGCCCCCTCAAAGAAGATGTCCCTATCCTCCATTGTTTCCATTGGAGGGGACAAAGACAGCAAAAAAGCAAGGGCAACAGAACCCCCACAGAACAGAATCATAGTCCCAGGGAATCTCAGTAGTAGAAACTGAAGGAGGGGGGGCAGTTTTGAAAGTCCAGAAGAACCAGTGCAATTTACCCAGCAGAATCAGTGTCACTCTGGCAGAGAAAACCCAACAGAACTAAGGCCAAGCCAGGTGTTTTTGGGAAATGCCAGGCACACTCCCTCTCAGCAGGGAGAAGCAAAGGGTGAGCAAGAGGCCCCTCCAAGATAGGCTCCCGGCACTCAGGCTGCTGTGGGTGGGACATCAAGGCACGCCACCCTCCAAGAGGGCAAAAGAACTACATGGAGGGCCCAGGAAGCAGTCACTCACCTTGTTATCAATGTGGATTGCCAACTCTTCTTCTTTGTGGAGGACATAGCCTTTTGCCAGCTGTAGTGGTGATGGTCAAGGCTCAGGTCTCCAGAGTGCAGGGCAGAACTGTGCACTTTGCAGTAGACTTCTGGAGCATCCAGCAGGACTGTCAGGACATGGCCCAGGCCCCAGGAGGAGACAATCCTGCCCCCAGGCTACAAAGTGGTTCTGCTCCATGTGCCAGGGATGGATGCAGACCACATGGTGCAAAACATGCTGTGTGATACAGAGAAGCATGAGGGAGTGGGACGGCAGTGGCAACATGATACGTGGCTACATAGGCATGGACGTCAGCGCCAACATGCTGGCAGAGGTGAAGCGTATGCACCTCAAGGGCATTGTCTGCCTGCCACACACTTTAGTTAGTGCTGAAGGATGCTCTGGGGCTGGGGAGCACTGTCAAGCCCACCTGGGACACTGCCCCCTTGAGATGCGGTCCTTGCTTGAGACCTGCTGCCGCCTGGCTGTCCATTTCAAGCACAGCATCAATTCGGACCATCTGCGGTGCAAGAGGCAGGGGGAGGGGGATGAGGAACTCCACCTGTGCCATGATTGTGCATTTGGTGGAGCAGAACAACATGGTGCAGGGTATCATCTCCTCCATGACCATCCTGCATGTGGAAGAGGAGCTCAGCATCCGCTTCAATGACTGGCTGACCCTCTTGAAAATGGTGTGTGTCCTCAAGACCTTCCAAGATACCACCAACATGCTGTGTACTGATATGGACAGCCTGGGGCAAAGTAGTCCCCTGATTCAAGGGCTGGACCAGTTGCTGGCCTCCGCGCTGGAGCTGGCTGTTCTCCCATGAGTCAGGGCCTTGGCAGAAAGGTTGCAGGTGGTCACCACCACCAGGTTGCATCCTCTCTGCAATAAAGGGGAGTACAAACTGGACTGTATAAACTGTGACCTCTGAATAAAAGGCAGCATTGATCTTCTGAATGCAGAGCTCTTGCAATGGAAATGTGAGCTCTGCAAAGACTGCAGAGGCTATAGGTGAACAGACGTTGTGAGAGGGACAGCAGGTGGAAGAGCCTGGGGGGGGGGGAGTTGCAGCCCAGCATCTCTGCCTCAAAGAGTTCAACCAGGGAGAAGCCCCAGTACTGGTATCAGTAGTGAACTGAAAGGTCAGGAGTGGCAGAGGATGCCAGGTGTGCAGTGGCAGAGGATCTGGCAGAGGTGATGGTGAGAGAGTACCTCACCAAGTCCCCCAATACCACCAATGCTGATCCCCTAGAGACCTGGCCATGCAAGGCTGTTATCTGACCTGAAGTCTCCTGCGTGGATTTGACCCTGAGTCCACCTAACACCCAAACCCCAATGGGAGAGAGAAGTTTACAATCAGGAGGGTATAAAATGTGGGTCGTTAGCCGAGGTGCTCGGCATGAGCAGAGAGACAGATTTGCTCAGAGCCCTGAGTCCACCTAACACCGGTGCTCGGCATGAGCAGAGAGACAGGGTTACTCAGAGCCCATCAGGGAGAGATTTTCACAAGCAGGAGGGTATAAAACATGGATCCTCACCCAGTCAAGGCACCCAGCATCTATGCCCCACCACTCAGCATGAGCAGAGAGACAGAGTGGCTCAGAGCTCTGAGTCTAGCTAACACCCAATCTCCAGCAGGGAGAGAAGTTCACAATCAGGAGGGTATGAAATTTGGGTCCTCACTCAACCAAGGCACCCAATAGTTAAGCTCCTCTGCATGGAGCGAGCAGAGCGATGGGGTGGCTCAGAGCCCTGAGTCCACCTTACACCCAAACCCCAGTAGGGAAGAAAAGTTCACAATCAGGAGGGAATAAATGAATGTGCTCTGCTACTCAGCTTTTAACTATATATATACTAGGAATAAGGCCCATTGTAGAAATAAATACAATAAGCGCTAGAAAGAGGCTCTGGGAGAGTGCCAAGGCCGTGGGCACTCAGAATCAATTTGCCATGGCAACCTAAGCAGGGTATAAAGACACAGAGTCCACTATTTTCTCCAGGGGAACAGATCAGTGCCATCTGGAGAGCAGTTGTAATTCTGAGTGATCTCCAGCCCCCACCTGGAAATTGGCAACAGTGGTTCCCCATTACAGAATGGCTGGTTTGGAGGGCAGAGTCTATTGCATTGTACCTGTCTGAGGTCCCACTCCTCTTCAAACCTCACCCTCTCCAGGCTCCATCTCCCAAATCTCCAGGATTTTCCCATCTGGAGTTGGCAACCCTATCTACTTCCCAGCCAAGCATTAACCTACATCCCCCCCTCATTGATCAGCTTTCCATTCCCCCACCACCAGCAGCCCCCACCGTGTTCTGAAGCCCTGACTGCCACATATCTGTGGCAGTAATGCGGTGACTGCTGGTACCTTTTCCTATCACTTTTTGCCTTGTGGTATTCTGCTTGTGGTATGATCTGTCTTTTTTGTGGGGGTGGCATGATTGTGTTATTCGGTTTGTTTCTTTTGAAGGGGAAATGATGTGTTGTGAGTGAGGACATATTTTACCTCAGAATACAGCAGGTCCCATATGCAGCTGACAGTTCCAACTGTCTTGTGGGGGGGGGGAGTTTGAGGTGCAGAATGGAGTGAAGTCCAGTCAGCTTCCATATGCAAATGACCTTGAAACGCTGGCCCAATCAGAGAAGAGTGGCCTAGGCTGCAGTGGTGGGAGAGAACTCA
>NW_015175409.1:6666-59850 GCF_001447785.1 Gekko japonicus
TCCTTGCCTAGGCTAAATACCTGTGATAGGGGAGGAGCGGAAGCTTAGTCCAGATCTCATTCAAATGGCAAAGAGATGCTCCTAACCTGCCTTCCCTGATAGAAAGCATCTGCCTAGGCTAAATACCCCAAATCTCATTCAGCCAGCAAAGCAATGTTCCTAACTTTTCTCGCCTATTAGAAAAGCCTCTTTCCATACCCAGACTAAATCTCATTCAGATGGCAAAGGGTTGTTTCCATTCTACTTCAAAGTCACTGCTGTTTATATTGTGTTATTTAGCAATAAGGTTTTGGCAGATATTTTCATTTATGGCCACTCCCCTGGGAGACAAAGGGAATTTAACCCACTCTACTTCCTTTCAGGAATCGCAAGAGAGGCTCAGTCAAAATATTTCCATAAGTCACCTCAGTTCATGATTCTCTAGTGAAATCCAAGATACAGGCAAATGGCAGCACACCGTTGAGATGGAAGAGAACAGTAGCCACATTGACTATGGGGAACTCGAAGAGGACTAATTTCCCTGAGCCTCATCTGATAAGGGAATGAATTATATGGTGAATCCAGTGATACTCTGCTAAACCCCTAATGTGGCCTTTGTCAGAAAATGAGTTGCTAAACATGATCTGAGCCTTGACCTACATGAGCCAGGATAGCCCGATCTCCTCAGATCTTGGAAACTAAGAAGGATCAGCCCTGGTTCGTATTTGGATAGGAGACCACCAAGTAAGGCCAGGGTTGCTATGCAGAGGAAACCAATGGCAAACCACCTACTCCTCAGATCTTGGAAACTAAGAAGGATCAGCCCTGGTTCGTATTTGGATAGGAGACCACCAAGTAAGGCCAGGGTTGCTATGCAGAGGAAACCAATGGCAAACCACCTCTATTAGTCTCTTGCCTTGAAAACCCTATGAGGTTGTCATAAGCCAGCTGTGACTTAATGGCACTTTCCACCACCAAATGGGATCCAAAGTAATGCTCACGTTAGTTCATTGTAAAGGCCAATGGCCATATACAATACAATCTTACATACGTACACATTAGTTAATTAATCCAGTGCCCCTGCCCATGCAGTGATTTTCCAGCAGACTACCAGTTTCTGTAAACTGAATGCCCCAAGTGGTAAAGGGGCTCAGGAACCCTTGTCAGGAAGTAAAGGGGCACATTTGGGAGTGGAGGGAATGATATTTCAGCACTGTGTGGGTTCTGGTAATGACCCTGTTCCTATCCTTAGGGCTTTTTGATACCATCATAAGCTGCCCTTAAGATAGTGAATAGGTCTGGAATTTTAAACTCCTTCCTTGGTGGACTTCCTGAGTGGAAGGCAAGGTCTGTTTATTTGTCTGCCTGATAATGAACTCCTTTCTCCTGCTGGGTTGCCACAGATATGCCTCCTTTATAGCATGCCAGGCTTGTGAATGAAAGAACGTTGAACATATTCTACACTATTTCTTCTTGGGAGAAGTGATTCTTAGATGACAGCAATCATATTGTCATGACACAACAGACAAGAATAAAGAAAAGCTCTGACCACATCGGACCCAGGGAATGATTTCCAAATAGAAAAAGCCAGGTGAGAGGTCTCAGTATAATACATAAGTTTAAAGTAGCATTCGAAAGCTGCAAGGGACTTCAAACTTTGTACTTGATGGCAGGGGAGAAAATATTTGTAACGTCTTGGAAAGAACTTCAGCTCAGGCAAAACAGGCATCCTCTCTAGGTTTTCCCTATTTTCCAGCCTCTGTAGATCAAGATGATATTGTTCAGCACACCTGAGAATGCATTTACAGTTTTAAAAAAATGCATTGTCCTTCTACACATTTGCACAGTGGGACATCATTGTCACGTTCAGTGGCAGAACTGAGCTGGGGGAATTAATTTGATTCTGACTTTGTCATTCCATGTGACCTTATACTGTGTCACTTGTCCGAGCTGCAGCAATAGTGTGGGAAGGGCTATCAGATATGTAAGGGAAAAGATCAGGCAAGGGCAACCAAATCTATCAAGAGGTTGGAACTCTTTTCCTAGGAGGATAACGTTAATCATTTGGGGCTTTCTAATTCAGAAAAAAGAAAGATTGGAGGCATAATAAAGGTTTAGAAAATTACAGATGGTGTTGAGAAAGAGGCTAGAGAGGAATGTGTCTCTGAGATCAGGTGGAGTGAGAATGTAAATAGAAGGGATTCTGCTGACAGATAATGCAGATGTCTTGGCCCACTGTTGGGAATCGGGCAGCCTGACCTGCACAAAGGGATTCTGCTGGGAGATAATGCAGATGTCTGTTGGGAATCGGGCAGCCTGACCTGCACACTGAAAACAGTTAAGTCACACTTTTTGTACGATGTGAAGAATTTGCTCGGTAATTATTTTAAAAGCTTTGTTCATTTTTTAAAGAAAGTGGATGGCCCAGGCTAGCCCAATAGCATCAGATCTCAGAAGCTTAAGCAGGTTGGCCCTGGTTAGTACTTGGATAGGAGAGCACTAAGAAAGTCCAGGACCACTATAAAGAGGCATTCAGTAGCAAACCACCTTTGAATGTCATTTGCCTTGAAACCCATATGGGATTACCATAAGTCTACTACTACTTGACGACAGTTTCCACCACCATCATCTTCATAGACACTATACCACTGAATGTAGGTGAGAGCTATTGCCTTCCTGTCCTGCTTGAAGGGTTTCTAAAGGTATTGGGCTGGCCACTGTTGGAAAATAGATGCTGGAGCAGAGCGAATGGCCTCTTGGAGTGATCCAGTTAGGCTATTTGTATGTTGGTATGAGTTGAGGGCACTTCACCACCCATCGTGAGCTGGAGCAGAACAGTTTCCCCAGCTAAGGCCACAGTGAGTTCTTAATTCAGCTGAAACCTGAACTGGGGATTTGCCACATGCCCTGAATTGTTATTCCACACAAAATCTCTTTTTCCACTTCGACCCCTACTTTCTTCCTGTAGTTATCAAACTCTGCTTTCCAGTACTATTAGCCTTTTCTGAGCCATGTACATTCAACTGCTGACAGATTTGTTCCAGTGCTTGTAGAAGGCCATCTGAGGGCTTCATCGGTGCTTTTCAAACTATATCCTGGAACACTCTGAAGTTCCAATAGGGGCTTGTAAAAGATTCATTAAAGAGAGAGTGGGAGAAACGTCTCAGTGACAGCTTGACGCCATTACTGCTTTTCACCTGTACAGGAGAATATCAAGGGCATTTGGGGACATACCCACACCTTGGAGTAACAGCATTGCTGAACAGGCCTCGGGGACGGCAAAGGATGAGATGGTTAGACAGTGTCATCGATGCAACGAACATGAAATTGAGCCAACTTCAGAGGACGGCGGAAGACAGGAGGGCCTGGCGGGAGCTGGTCCATGGGGTCATGAAGAGTCGAACTCGACTGTGCGACTGAACAACAACAAAAATGAGTTGAGGGCACTTCACCACCCATCGTGAGCTGGAGCAGAACAGCTTCCCCAGCTAAGGGTGCAGTGAGTTTTTAATTCAGCTGAAACCTGAACTGGGGATTTGCCACATGCCCTGAATTGTTATTCCACACGTAATCTCTTTTTCCACTTCGACCCCTACTTTCTTCCTGTAGTTATCAAACTCTGCTTTCCAGTACTATTAGCCTTTTCTGAGCCATGTACATTCAACTGCTGACAGATTTGTTCCAGTGCTTGTAGAAGGCCATCTGAGGGCTTCATCGGTGCTTTTCAAACTATATCCTGGAACACTCTGAAGTTCCAATAGGGGCTTGTAAAAGATTCATTAAAGAGAGAGTGGGAGAAACGTCTCAGTGACAGCTTGACGCCATTACTGCTTTTCACCTGTACAGGAGAATATCAAGGGCATTTGGGGACATACCCACACCTTGGAGTAACAGCATTGCTGAACAGGCCTCTCATGGACCCAGTTCAAACAGAAATTCAGCACGGAACATGAGCCAGAATCCATAGCATTTAAAATATACTTTTATCCCAGTTTTACACAGATGCTCAAGATGGCTCATAATATCAATCAAAAGCAAAGATAGAGGACCACAGTGAATTAAAAATATGATGGGCTAACCCATGCAGAGATCCTCCACCACCGAGAGACCCATAACTGAAAGCATATCCTGATACAAGGTGGACCAGTTAAAACATCATCGTTTTATTTTTTAAAAACAACTTCCAAGTCTTTATAAATGTTCTGCTCGCAATAACCATTTATCCGAAAAATTCTAGACAGACCTCTGTTTGTTTATTTTTGGCTCTGTCTCTTCAAGCTTCATGCGGCCTCTTCTCATCAGAAGGTTTTCTTTTTCCCCCCCTTGCTTGTTAATGAGAAGAAGCCACAGGATTAAGAAAGGAGAAAAACATCCCCAGAAGGCTTGTTCCATAATGAACTGTAAATAGGAGGACGCAGATGATAGTACCGCCGCATTAAATCAATTGTCTTCACTTTTTCGAGTTAATTACAGTTTGTTGCCAAAATTCTCATCATAAACATCAGCCAGCTGAAACGGTAGTGCCAGGAGTTTGGCACCACTCAGGAACAACAACAATCATAATTTGTATCGTGGTTTTCTATCCTTCAAAGCATTTCATCTTTCCTCGTCCCGTCGTGATGACAAGTTTTGTGTCTAGTTTACTGCAGTGCTACCCTCTTGGGAAAAAAAAGGGGGATAAAGACGGATAGAGGGATAGATATCTCCTTGGAAAGAGCGAGCCTTCTCTCTGTTGAATGGGATCTTAAGCAGCAGGAGTAGAATCATGCCAGAGGAAAGAAACTTCCCCATTTCCTCCCACTGCAAACTGTTCATATTGTGCCTAGGAATGGTGGAGGGAGCAAAGTGAGATGGGGGCATGGTATACCCTTTGGCCACCTAACACTGCTACATAGGGTGTGCACGGACAAAAGCCATGCGAGAGAGGGGCTGCAGTTAAGGAGCAGAAATGGGCAGGTTTGAGTGGGAAACAAAACTCACTGGATCCAATCTATTGGTTTCTTTGTATATTATTTTTGTATATTATTTTTGTCAGGCTGTTCTATTCATGATTTTTCTCTCTTGGTTTTTAAGATTCATTTGTATTGTGTATATGTGTTCTAGGAAGAAGAAGAAGAGGAAGAGGAAGAAGAAGAGGAGGAGGAGATTGGACTTGGGGTCTCAGAGCGGCTTACAAACTCCTTTCCCTTCCCCTCCCCACAACAGACACCCTGTGAGGTAGGTGGGGCTGAGAGAGCTCTGACAGAAACTGCTCTTTCTAAGAACACCTCTGACAGAACTATTGCTTGCACAAGGTCATCCAGCAGCTGCAAGTGGAGTGGGGAATCAAAACTGGTTCTCCCAGATTAGAGTCTGCGCACTTAACCACTACACCAAACTGGCTCTCAATAACATCTTTGTGTGTGCACAATTTTGCAAAAGCAGTTCTGCATGAATCAAATGGACCAAGTGACTAGCTCACAATGCATATCGTAATACTAGTGTTCATTGTTAATATGTGCAGAATATAAATAATGTGTGATGATGATTTATTGGCACAAATAACCTTGAAAAATATTTATGCTTCTCTGGGGGAAATGTAGCACAAGGAGACAGAAAATGGTGTTTTGTTTTTTAAATCACTTATTTAAAAGTTCAGTTAAAGAAGTGAAATAAAGATAGGGCTTTTCAGGTCACAGCGCTAAGGATGAGAAATTCTAAATCGTCCCAATGCAATATTCTTTCTCTTAAAGAATTTGAAGCTTAATCTGTGACAGGGACTTGCTGTGTTGCCAGGTGCTTTTAAAGAGCTATGAGGACATTTCCAAGGCTACACACGAACATATGCCAAAAATCTGCTTGTATTATTCAAAAAGTTGAGACAAAGGCTTGTCTCATTATGAATATTCCCCAAGAAACTCACTTACTCTCACTCATCCGTCCCTCACTGTAATTTGACAATCAGCTGTCATAAAGGATTCTACGACGCACAATTTTCTATTTTAAGGAATAATTATTTTTTCCCCTTAAAACTCTGGCTGTCTATTCCCCTCCTTGTAGAAATTTTGCAGCCTAACACTCATCATAAGCAAGAGTTCTTGATGGAATCGATCCAGACATTTTGAGAGGAGCAACAGATGAAATATGCTTCCCTTTCTTTGGATTGACCTATTATGTTTTAGTCATTTTCCCCCCTTCAAATGCTTAGTATTATTCAACATCCTTGATTTTAAAGTAGACCAATAGCAAGTCATAATACATGCAGACACTCTATTTCCAGGATAAGACTATGTAATCAGCGTTTATCACAAATTTCTATCTAATAAAGGCCCCGGTCACACGGGACGGATATCGTGGGGGGGAGGTGTGGCTAATTGCCCCGGAGCAGTTTGATGTGCGATTATGCAATCAGATGCACCGGCAGCACACCACAGGTCCTTCCCTCGGTGCCGGCGGATAAATGAGGGACCGGAGGGGAATGCCGTGCTCCGGCGCGATCACACCACGGGCGTCTGGAGGCAGCCCGTGGCAAACGTTTACTAGTACCTTGGAGGTACTAGTTTTTTAACTCGCATTGTCGGCAGTAAGCCACAGGTGCGCTCCACTTTCCCAGATTTTGGGGTGTGATCACGCCCGGATAATCCTCCCACCATCCATGCCTCTCCCGCGGCAACTGCCGTGTGACCGGGGCCAAAATAACTTTAAACCATCAGATTTTCAGGGTATGCCTTCGAAGGGAGCTTTGACTCTTGGAAGCTCATATGCCAAAAATCAGGTTGCTCTCTAAGGTGCTACTGCACTTGAATCCAGCTGTTCTACTGCAGTTCAACATGGCTACCCTCTGAAAGTAAATTAAAATCATCAGTATATTCCATGGAAAAAATAGATGGCTGTTAGTATTTTATGCCCGTGACTCAGAATCAAGAAACATTTTTTTAAAAAATTCGCCAGTCTTAACATGGAATTATCTTATAGGATCTTAAGCTATGAACTGAAGTTTTAGAAGCTCCCTGCAGGTGGTGGAGGAAAGTGTCATTAAGTCACAACAGACATACAGTGATCTTGTAGAGTTTTTAAGGCAAGAGACATTCGGAGGTGGTTGCCGTTGCCTGCCTCTACATAGTGACCCTATACGTCCTTGATGGCCTCCCATCCAAATGCTAACTAGAGATGCTGCTGCTTAGCTACCAAGAACTGATAAGATCGTGTTAGTCTGGGCCATCTAGGTCACATGTTTAATTTGGCTCATGAAGAGCATGGGCATGCTCGTGACCATAGATTTTGTGAGCATACAAAGGAGGCATGCATAAGCTGTATTCCCATATTGGGTGTTCTGCTTTTTTAACATGACCGAGTCCTGGGATAGATCTCTGCACACATATTTTGAACATGTGTAGCCTCCATACTCACAAACTAGCTTCCATTCCCTCTCCATGTACTTTGATTTCAATGCACATAAATGCTATGTGAAGAACATTTCAGTGTCAGCTGCAAGCAGTGTTTTCCAGGAAAACATTTTGGCAGCACTGACTCATAGGATTCCCCAGGAACCTGCAATGAACAATCATGCAATGTGATGTCATTATAATGGATTTTCTGCACCTCCTGCATTCTTTCATTAGCTGCAGTTCCAATTACATATCACCAGGTAGATGAATGTTTGCAGTTCTTATCCATCTATTACATTTTCATTTTGCCCCTTCTCTGGCTTAGGGTGATATACATGGTTCTCCAATCTTCATTTTTTATCCTGAAAATGACCCTGTGATATAAATGCGGTTGAGAGACTGACCAACCAAAGTTTTCCTAATGATCTACATGGCTGAGCAGGGATGTGAACCCAAGTGTTCCCAGACTTAGCTCTAGCTAGTGAACCAACCTAGCTTTCTTCATGATCTATGCATCTCCTATCACTATGTGTGATTTGTAGTTAGGGGCCATACTCTGTCTCTCAGGAGTCCTGTACACCCAATTTATGTAGAGATATGTCAATGGCTGCGGAGACAGAGCAAGAACAAGTGTTCTGATCCCTCAGCACCTCCATATGTTCAATCCAACATGGGCACATTGCCTAGGGTTGTAAAAAAATGTACATTCATAGGTGCTGTCTCCATTACTGGGAATGCTTCTTTGCAAATGTTGCCAGTCATGGGACTAGCCAACATATACAATAATCCAGCACTAACAGGAAACACCCTGGCCTGGCCTTGTCTTGGGAGAAGGCTGAGTGTGAACCTTTAATGAAGTTCAAGGTTGCTACACAGTGTTGGATCCCCAAGCATCGAGAATAAATCCACGTTTTCAAGAAAAGCAAAAAAACACATCTCCGATTTGATGGCCAAAAAAAAAAAAAGGAAGCAGGTTATTTCGTGGCAGGTTCACACTCAGCCTTCTCACAGATTTTTAAGTTTAAACTCTCTGCTTTTTCCAGCATCTTCTTGTAATCACAGCATCTTTTGGGGGGGAGGGAGACAGGAGAGGGGGACACAGAAGGATGGATACAGACTAAAATGGCAGTTTCCACTGATTCCTCCTTCCCCTTGCAATCTCCCCATCCCATAAGAACAGCAGTTCACGGACTGCCACAGTGGGGAAGGGGAGGAAGTTCCATTCTGCCATGGGGGAATTCAGTCGAATCCAGACTAAATTTTCCAATGGCAGAATGGAATTCTCCTGCTTCACCCTCCTGCTACACCCCTCTGACCTCTGCAAAATGCTGCTGTTGAGGGAATAGGAGGCTGGGGGGGGCATGGGGAGAAGTCTGCAGCAGGAAGAGAAAATCAGTGGAAATTGCCAGTTTAGTTTGTGTGGGAAATAAATTAGAAAGAGGGGCTTATTATCCCTATTCTGACCAGATACAAGTGACTATTTCCTATTCTGTTTCTTTAAAAAGATTGATTCACTTTTTTTGTCAAGGGTTTCTGTTCTCTGCCTTTTCATGGTTGATTTTGTAGATGCTTTTGTATCAAGTTTCCACAAATACACTTTTTACATGCTTTTCGATACAGCACTGGATTCTACAAACTGTGGACTGAAGGCACTCATGGAGTCAGATCTTGCCATGTTCCGCTGCCCCTCTGCAGTCATCTGTGACCTCTGAAAAGCTGCTGCTGGGGTTGGGCAACATGGTGGACAAAAACACATACACACACACAATGTATGCCCATAAGTGCCATCAAATCACAACAAATTTATGGTTACCCCAGCAAGGGGCTTTCAAGGCAGGTGAGAAGCAGAGATGATTTGCCAGTGCCTTCCTCTGCAGAGTTTTCCTTGGTGGTCTCCCATCCAAGAACTGACCCTGCTTAGCTTCCAGGCTATACCATGCCACCTTCCCTTCCATATGTACACTAAAACAAAGTTTGAGTCCACTGGCACCTTTAAAACCAACAAAGTTTAAGTTTTTGTGTGCATGCACCCTTAATCAGATACATAATGTGCATGCACACAAAAGTTATACCCAGAATTAAACTTTGTTGGTCTTAAAGGTGCCACTGGACTCAAACTTTGTTCTGGTGCTTCTAACCGACACACCTGAATATATGTACACTAAGTTATATATATGATAAAAATCAACTGTATAATGCTTATTCATTGAAGTACCAGTACAATCAGGAACAAATGCATACCTTTGAGAGAACAAAACAGGATACTGGCCTAGATGGATTCTGGTCAGATCTGGCAGAGCTCTTCGTATATTCTTAACCTCCACAAAGCATTTTGATCTGTTACACTTTGTCCTACTGTGGTATATTAATTCTGGTGTGTAAACGTCAACCACTTGTATTACACAGAACTGTTCTAATTGTTTGGCTTTGCCTTCAACAGTAATTTTTGAACTGTGATCTTTCCTATCATGTGCTATTACATTGAATATGCCCAATTTGTTTTCCGGAAGGCTATCCACCTTCCGTCACTGACAGCAGAACTGTTCATGCTTTCCAGTCCTATGAGCTTACCTTTGTTAGTTAAAAAGGCAGGAAAGCTAAAATGTGGTATTCCTCATTATGGGCAGTAAAGCTAAAATGTGGTGTTTTTCATAATGCAACTGACGTGGGATGCTGTGAACATAATTGGAGCACTGAGGCGTCTGTTTGTTCAAATGTACAGCCTTCTTTCCAGAATCAATCTCATTAGAAACATGTTCTAAGTGTCTACAGTAGAAGCTTGCCGTGTACAGTGAAGACTGGTTGGTTCCAATGTTATCACAAACCCAGCCATTTCTCCAGAGTAAACATAACTGAAGAAAAGTCAAGAAAGAACATTGAATAAGGATTTGATTCAGTTGTCACTAGGGCTGCTTCCACAGGGGGATTTTGCCCCATGTGGGGAATGGGGAGAACCCACTGTACTTGGAAGCACACATAATGTTTTTACTAATCCATACATGACTCATGTGGCTCCTGGATCCCCCCCCCCCCGAAGTAGATTTAGAAGAAGAAGAGATTGTATTTATACCCCAGTCTTCACTCTTCACTTGAAGTCTCAGAGTGGTTTACAATCTCCTTTCCTTTCCTCTCCCCACAACAGACACCCTGTGAGGTAGGTGGGGCTGACAGTGAGAGAACTGTGACTTACCCAAGGTCACCCAGCAGCTACACATGGAGGACTGGGAAATCAAACCCTGTTCTCTAGATTAGAGTCCACTGCTCTTAACCACTACACCAAAGTGGCCCTTTCGTTCTTTTAGTCCCCTCACCTAGATAGCACAGGCTAGCCTGATCTTGGAAGCTAAGCAGGGTGAGCCCTGGTTAGTATTTGGATGGGAGACCACAAAGAAAGTCCAGGGTCCTAACTTAGAGGCAGGCAATGGAAAACCACCTCTGAACATCCCTTACCTCAAAAACCCTACCAGGTCACTGTAAGTCAGCTGCAACTTGACAGCACTTTCCATCACCTATCTAGCTCACCTGGGAATCTGCAACTTGGCTGCAGGTGGGATGTCCGTGGGGATCTTCTACTGGCAGCCAGTATGAGAAGTCAATGGATGCAAGTTCTGCATTACTTTCCTCTCTTTTTCACCTTTACAGGAGTTTTATACTTTCCTAGCTGATCTCTGGTGTCACTTTATACCATTTTAGCTGGGCATGGGAAGGGGGGGGGACTTGACAGGCCACGGGGGGCCAGTGTGCTTGTTACTGTATCAGCACTTTTGTTCTCAGGTGGGCATTTTCATGCCCCTGTGTGAAAGCAGCAGCCTTCTCCAAAGGTGTGGAGAAACTGGTCTCATGCAGTGGTGGTGGTGGTGGGGAATGATAGCTCCTTCTCACATTTGAGATGAGACCAGATTTCCGAAGCTTTCTATTTTGAGTTTAACATCCCCATTTCAATTTTATAGCACCTTGTAAGGGGAAAAAATCATTTACAAAAATTGCACCAGTTTTTGTTTCTTCACACCAAATTCTTGTCCGGCAAGACTGAAAGCACATTCCATTCTGTGAGCCAGGGATACATCATGCATATGCCGTAAGGATCCTCCATTCTATACACGAAGCATTGGAAGGCTGTGTAGCTAACATGAGGCACACTTTGCGACCCTTTTAAGTCATGTTTTCCTTTTAGCTGACATACACAATTGCACAGGAGTTCAGTTTCAGCATTCAACTTGTCTTCTTCCACCCTTGTTCTACCCTTGGGAGGGGCTCAGTGCTAGAACATCTGCTTGGCAAGCAGAAGGTCCTAGGTTCAATCGCTGAGATCTCCAGCTTAAAAAAAAGGATCAAATGAGGTGAAAGACCTCTACCTGAGACCCTGGAGAGCTGCTGCCAATTTGAGTGAACAATGCTGACCTTGATGGACCAATAGTCTGATTCAGTATAAGGCAGTTTCATATGTTCTGTTCACCCCTTAAGAGCTTCACCAGCAGCTGTATGGGTGGGTTCTGACATAGACAAAGCACATTAAGCAGCATGTATTTTGTGACTGATGGCTTCCAACTCTGTGTGATGCATCCTTTGTAAAATGAGCAGCTTTCTGTAGTAAACACATCTATGTTTTCCATAGGCATGACATAATTTTAAATGATATCTGTGAAGCTGCAGGTGAAATATAATTGTGCTCATAGTGGTTTACTTAGACATCACACCAGCAGACACTGGAGCAGCCATCGCTTGTAATGAAAGTAATGCTTGCCAGCCATGCTCCAATGGCAACAGGTGTCAGCTACAGCCTGCTTCAAGCCTCCTGGAAATAATATGCACTCACATGGGAAAATACACATCTCCAATTGTTTCTTATACAACCGGTCTAAAAAATCTACCTAATCTAACATGACAACACAGTTTCAGATCGGTCGCTGAATGGAGAAGCAACCGTTTGATTGCTTCCTTGCAATATCCTGGGAGTTTTTTCCCCTGCATGAAATCAGTTCTACCTGTAATTCTGTTTTCAGAGGCTAAGGCTTTGTCAGCTAACAGAGCTGTTTCATAATCCAATAATGGGAGAAAGAGATCAAAGCAAATGATGGGGACACTTTGATTTCTATGGAAGGCAAAGACATAAACAAGGGGAATCCCAGATCTTGGTGTCAAAATTATTTATTTATTGGATTTATACCCTGCCCTCCCCAAAACCAAAGCAAAATCAAAAGGGAAGAAAAACCCTGCAGTGCTGCAAATGGCATGAAGATTCAGTTGGGGCTGTTTGCTTATGAGGAACACATGAAGCTGCCTTATACGGAGTCAAACCACTTGTCTATTAATGTCAGCATCATCTGTTCTGACTGGCAATGGCTGTCCAGGGTTTCAGACAGAGGCAGGGGGTGTCCATGGCTCAATGGTAGAGGATCTGGCATGTAGACAGTCCCACGATCAATCCCTCGCATCTCCAGTTACAAGGATCAGGCACGAAAGACCTCTGACTGAAAACCTGGAGAGCCACTGCCAGTCTCAATAGACAATTCTGACCTTAATGGACTGATGGTCTGTGTAAGAATATAGACTGTGAGAATATAGACTAGTCCTCCCGACTGAGACACTATTTCTTAAGCCTCATAATTGTGCTTCAGTTACTGGATCAAGTAAAGTTGCAACTCCATACTCTCTTCCTTGGGAATAAGCCACACTGAACTGTGTAGGACTTAACTCTAAGTAAACACCATAGGATCTGGCTGCAAGACGCTTATTTGGAAAGACATTACTGCTGGAGCATCCTTAGTCAGGGTATTGTGAGATATGAGGCACCACCTCTATGTATCGTACAACCCCCCCCCCCCGATAAGAATCTAATTAGAAAAATGAAAGGGACACATTTGCGTTTTATTTGCCGGCAGACAAAGCTCTCAGACTTTCCACAGACAAATGAATAATTAAAATGCTAGGAGAAAGACGAGTCTTGGCAACACAACTTGAGCCACATTTGGAACAAAACAATCAAGTCAGATTTCCCTCAGGAGCAGTCCGTTGATCACTGAAAACAGATTATTATAAGCAATTGAACAGAGATGTCAAGAAACCACATCTGACAAGCAGATCTTTGACTACTTAAAAAGACGCATATATTTTTTAGATTTTCAGGTTCAGAGACATATGCCTGTTGTGGCTCATGAAAAATGAAGTTGAAGAAACTGAAAAGAATATTCCGCCCTTTTTAAAAGGATTACAGACTATAAGAGTCTTCTTGCAGTGTCTCATAGAAAGTGCCAATTAACATTCTTTAGGAAGAACAAAAAAGGTCTGAAGTATGAATTTTATTATGTGTACTGTTCATAACAATGGTCAGAGTTTTCTGTGGACATTGGGAAAACACTGGGAGATCACAATATTCTTCTTATTAAGTTTAAGGGTCTACTGCTTATCAGTCTCCCACCAAATGATGCACATGGATCTTTCAACACCTTAAAGATAAACGTATTTAAAGATAAACATATCTGTTGTGGCATAAGCTTCAATGGACTAGGGCCCACTTCTTCAGATATGTGAAGTGCTTATCATGTTGGCATATAAATAGTGGGTTAAAGGCAAGAAAATGCAATACATGTGTATCCTACAAGAAGTCTGCAGTCTACATAGGGCAAAGATGTCAATCTGTCCATAAAATAACCAACTGTCACAAATATAATATAAAAACGACAACCTTCAGAAACCCATGGGAGAACATTTCAATCTCTGCTACTGATCAGAAAATTGCTATCACTCAATAGCTTCAAAAGGAACACTCCAGTGTGAAATTGCTGGATTAGAATATATGAGGCACTTCATTACTGTCCTCAGTCGGCCTCAATCATGACAATGGTTTCCTCTCTCGCTGTATTTGTAAAAAAAAATGCTGCAAAAGTCTAGGAAGATGGTATTATCAAAATTACCAATTTTGTGAACAGGTACTATGCTTATCTTTGATACAGTATGTCATGCAGTTTACTGCCCTTGACTCCTAATACTTACATTTATCCCCATATATTTGTGCTTAGGGGCTGCAGTGGCTCAAGTGGTTAAGATGCTGAACTGCAGACCGGAAGCTCGGTAGTTCAGCAGTTCAAGACCCGAGTGCTGCATGATGGAGTGAGCTCCCATCTCTGGTCCCAGCTCTTGCTAACCTAGCAGTTCGAAAGCAAGAAACTGCAAGTAGATAAATAGGTACTGCTTCAGTAGGAAGGTAACAGCGTTCCATGCACCTTGGTGTCTAGACATGCCGGCCACATGACCACAGAAATGTCTTTGGACAGTGCTGGGCTCTTGAGCTTGAAAACGGAGATGAGCACCACATCCCTAGAGTCGGATTCGATGAGCAAGGGAAACCTTTAGCTTTAGCTTTACCTATTTGTGTGTATATCCATCTGTCAACCAAAGAAACGCTTCATGCATTTGACGGTCTGTAGGCCAGGAAGTCCTATGCTATGATAAATCTGTTATTCTTTGGCAAAATGATGTCTTAGTAGGAATACATCAAGTGACTGTTTTTCCCTAGTATAAACAACTGTAGCTATCAAGAATTGACCCAATCATGAACCTGGGTCTGTGATGCGTGAACAAAGAAACCATCAACACCACCCTGCTTCTCCATTCATTGCTTCTCCATTCATTGCAACTGAGGGCACAATGCTGTATTCATTCTTTTGGGCACAGAGAATAGCTCTCTGCTATTCAAAATGTAAAGGGAATTCTCTACAAGCAGTTGCTCCATGGGACTGCATACACATTTCTGGATCAGAGAACATGTGAGGCATAAATGTAGAAACTGCTCAGATCCAGTTTCCCTAGGAAATCTATAAATGACCCTCTGAATTGACCCTTTCTAAGATACCAGTCCTAACTTCACATATTATTATAGTTGCCTGATCATTACCATTCAATATGTCAGTACTGAAAGCGTTCTCATCGGTCATCATGTGGTTGGTCAGCCTGACACTCTTGTAATGGACACTCTTGTGATGGAAGATCACAAAAGCTTATCAAATCTATCTTCTTGTCCTGTGGGTGGCAGGAAACCATACTTCTAAAGGGTCCCTGATAACATGCTCTTCTAGGCATATCCGAATAGAAATTCTGGCTGGAGCTCAGGAATGCTATTGGATTTGTCATCCCTGCTGATTCAACTCAGAGGGGGCCCCATTTTGATTTTTGCTTCTCCCTTGTGTCTATCAACTTCATATTTCTACATTATTTTCCAATTCCTGGTTTCATTCCCCCCTCCCCCCGTTCACATTTGCAATGTTGCTTGTGTGTCAAGTGAATACAAATGGAACATAACCTATGGCCCTGGTCATACGGCAAAGTTGCCGCGGGAGAGGCATGGATGATGGGTGGATTATCCGGGCGCGATCACACCCCAACATCTGGGAAGTGGAGCGCACCCGTGGCTTACCGCCGACAATGCGAGTTAAAAAAACGAGTACCTCCAAGGTACTAGTAAACGTTTGCCACGGGCTGCCTCCAGACGCCTGTAGTGTGATCGCGCCTGCCCACGGCATCCCCCTCTGGTCCCTCGTTTACCCACCGGCGCCGAGGGAAGGACCCGTGGTGTGCTGCTGGCGCGTCTGATTGCGTAATCGCGCATCAAACTGCGCCGGGGCAATTAGCCATGCCTCCCCTCCCCCCGTGATATCCAGCCTGTGTGACCGGGGTCTATAAAAGGTATAAAAATTGCATAAATGAAACGCTATTTATTTATTTGTCTTGTTTTTTATTTATTTTGTACTGCCTTTCCATAGTGGCTCAAGGCAGTTTACAGTTGCAGACTAAAAGGCTATATAATACAGTAAAATCCTATTAACCTTCCTCCCCAAAATAAACATCTGAACCCCCCCAACCCCCCCAAAGTGGAAACCAGGGTGACTCAGTTCCAATAGGTCTTTGCTTATCGTTCTAATGAGATTGCAGTTGTTCTTTGTGGTGCCCATGTCATTACATTGTTTATCGTTATTTATTGACTGAACTCTTCACTCTTTCTCATGATCAACGCTAGATTTTTTCTCCCATGCACAGAATGTCTCATTCTTTGCCTACAGACCTTGCCACTTGAAAGTGAAGAGGGTTATACATTTATTATGTGTAAGGCTACAATTCTCAAAACTTGTTTCATATAAATGAGATGAAATGAAGATAAATGCTCCAGAGGAAGCAGAATAACCGGTGTACGTGCTTTCCCCTCATGTGAGTTTGGAAACTCTGAGAGATACTTTGAGGTTACTTTATAGGTGAACTTTTTTCCTCTTGTTGCACTGAAGATGGGAAATTTCCAGCAATTTCTTCCTCCCTCATGGATAGCAAGAGCAGATCAGTGATTTTCTCAAATTGCTTGAGGGCAGAAAGTTAAGAGATTTCGTCCGTTTCAATTGGCAGAGCAGCAGTCTGCAGATTTCATTTTCGTCTTGAGCACCAATGCTGTTCATCACCAGTTGTTTCATGCTAGTTTTCCCCTTCTCTAAAGATAGAAGGGGCAGATTTCAGCATGTCCTAATTTTATCTATATATTTATTTTACATCTATTCCACCCATTCTCTAAGGCATTCAGGAGATGTACACACACCGCTTCCTCATTATTATTCTCACAACAACCTGTTACCCAAACTGGACCCAGAGAAGGGGAAATTAGCTTTAAACAGGATCCCAGAAAGGAATAACACAGTGCCTTGGCCTATGTATACCAGGGTGGATCTCAGTAGTGGCACCCCAAAATAAAATTATGAAGAAAGAGAGTGAAAGTAATTGTAATAAAATAAAACAAAACAAAATATATACAAAACATACAAAACAAAACAAAACTGCAAAGAATGTAACTTTTCCCCCCACTATAGAGAACAATGGAGGGGATAGGGCAACCTGTTTGAAGGCCCGTAGAATTGGACCCCCTGGTCCAATGCTCTTGAACCTTGGTTGGTATCTTGGGGAGAAGCTCCAGCAGCTACCCTGTGAGCCTAGAGTCTCTCCCTCAAGCCCCCTCCCCTCCAGCCCCCAGAATATATCCTATGTTTTCGCCATTGACTTCAATGGCTCGTAGGATATAATGGGGCTGAAATTGACATTCGGCTGGCTGAAAGACTCCCCAATCGGCTTGTACTGACAAAACTGACATGCGAGAGTCTTACTGCCAGCCGAAATTGATTCTGCCCAATTTGGCCAAATCCGAATGGGTCGAATTTTTTTTTTTTTTGCACACCCCTAATACCTGTATATCCCTGCAACCTCAGCTGCCTCTGCCTCTGGACTTCTCCAGACCTCAAGCCTGGATTTAAGATTACATGCCCCTTCCCTAAAACTTCCCCCCTTCTCCCTTTTACATGTGTGCCCTCTTGTTGGAGTGTGTGTGTGTGTGTGTGTGTGCATGCACACACCTAGGGAATCACTTCTCAGGTGCTTAGTGTGGGTTCTTTACATTTTTATGATTTTATTTTGTATACAATAAAGCTATTTGTTTGTGTTTACAATCACTCACTCTCTTCCTTCATAATTTTATTTTGGGATACCCCTACTGAGATCCACCCTGGTATACCCTGGTATACAGAAGCTACAAAGGTCTCATGTTATTCATTTCTGGAACCCTTTTTAAAGCTAATTTCCCCTTCTCTGGATCCAGTGTGCTTAACACCAGCCTCTGGCCTGTTCCAAACCTATGGTGGCTGGGTCAATCTGGCCAACTGTCCCTAGGTCTGCTAGCAAGGCTTCCTCCCTGCTCCCCTGAATCTGCTCCCAGCAGATCAGTCTGCCTGAGCTCACCTGGCCCACCTTCCCTAGGTGCTTCCTCCACTTTGCTGCTGTTTCAGACCTCCAGCTCTGCGTTGCCAGGTCATATCGATGTGGGGAAGGTTTTTCCTGTCCCATTGATGTTGCTGCAGCTGCCTGGCCTGGTTCTGATGCTAATGGGTGGGCATGGAAGGGGTGAGCTCCTCCATCTCTGAGCTCACTGTGGCTTCCCGATCAGCTCCCAAAGTTGCAGGTAAGTGCTGGGAGAACATTGTCATCCTCAGACAGATTCTTAAATCTGTGGTTGATGGATACTGGAGAACCATAACATAGAGCAGTGTTTTTCAACCTGTGGGTTGTGAAGCCTCTGGAAATGGGGAATGGGCCAGCCCACACTAATGGCTGTCCTTGCTCTATCTATTGTTCTCTTTTGTATTTTGGAAACCAAGATGGATCCTGGAAACAGTATCTACCATGTTTAGTTGGTATTTCTTTTTCTTCACTTCAAATACATGTTGATCAAGTAAAATGTATTCTGATGTTTACTAAAGTGAGTTTCTTAGAATCTTAGGGGGAATTTGAGGAAGTAGCGGATCAGTGGCTGGAATCTAACCTCCATATATAAAGACTGTGTATGTTGAAAGGGCACTTGCTCAGGGTTCATACTGGGGGCAGCTGCGTCCTTTGTGCAGTGTTTGTTGGTTTCTCAAAAATGTCTGGTTAGCCACTGTAGAGAATGGAATGCTGAACTAGATGGGTATCAAAGTCCAGGGCTCCAAAAAAATGTTGGGCCAGCCCTGGCTGGGTCACCATTCTGAAAAGGTTTGGATTTGGAACCACTGAGCTTTCAGCCTCTTTTTCTGGATGTTTCAGAATTTCCAAACACTAACTCTGCATATTGGCAGAAAAATCCAATACACAGTTATTGTCAATTCTGAGTAAACTGATGTTTAAACTATATTGCATTTGAGAATCATCTAGTTTGCCTTCAATAATCTTACTGAATCATTGGTTGTTTTAAACGAGGCCCATTCTGCATCTAGCATTCACTCCGCTGTTTTAGAAAGCCCACGCTGGAACAGAAATTCCTCTCAACATTGCATGCCACTTTCACTTTTTTTGATTGTCAGATCTTATGGTAGCTTGGACACTACATGCTGGTTTCACTTCCTTTGATCTCTCAGTTTTATGGTACTGTCTGCATAGATTTATGCCCATTTTATCACCATTCAGGGGTGACTCTGCAATCAGTATGGCGTTGGCTCGGGGTATTTGAGTGTGGTTTTGAGCCACACCTTTTTCTGTTCAAGTGTGGGTTTGGTAAAACAACAGAGCAAATGCTAGATGCAGAATGGGCCCTAATTGTGAAAATGCACACCTAGGAAGCTTAGGACCCCTCCCCCCAAGTACCTATGCTTGGAAGACTCCAGGTGCTCTTATTAAAACCACAGGGGCACAAATTGCAGCACTATGGAACTCTGTTCCCATAGCTCTTTAAAGAAAACCCCAGTGGGTTCTCAAAATGCACAGTGCCCCTTGAATACTTATGGAAGTCACATGGAGCAGTTGAGAGGGAGGATTCTGATTCAACAGTGAAATCTGATCTAATAGGATACTGCTGTCATTCCAAATGAAATCCATCATACACTCGTTCATACTTAGGCCCTGTCCACACGAGAGGATTAGGGCCGGGAGAGGGACAGAACGGGGGCAGAGCAAACGGGCGCGATCCCACCGCAACGTCTGGGAAGTGTACCGTGTCCGTCCCTGATCCGGCCCTTCCAGCGATGATCCGCACCAAAAAAGAACCACCTACCGAGGTGGTTCTTTTCAAACGATCGCAGCAACGCTGGCTATGGGATCGCCGGCGTGTTCTTTCGCCGGAGCATCCCCGGCTCCTTGCCAAACTGCGCATGCTCCGACATGCGCAGTTCAGCAGACTCCCATGCCTTTCTCCCTTTCTCCCCGGCATCTGATTGTGCCGGGGAGCAAATGCACAGCGGCTCAGGGGATCTGTATGATCCCACCGCCGCGTGCCTATTTAGGTGCGGCAGGGGCCTTACTCTCTTTTCTACACAGTAATAAGTACTAACATTACATTTATGACCAGAACTCAGTCCTAGTAGCAAGATCAAATGATCCAAAGCCACATAATTTAGGGTATGAGTCCAAACAGGTGTCTCAGAAGGAAGTTCCATTTTATTTGATGGACCGTACTCCTAGGAAAGTGCTCTTAGGTCTGCAGCTATAATAGCCTTACAAGCCTAGGTCTGTTATATGCCTGGATGGGAATTCTGGCTTGAGTTCCTTGATGGAAGAAAGGCAGGATATCTATTGTTGTAACAAATAAATATTTCAGTGAGGAAGGTACATATCAAAGCCTGATACCAGAGGTGTCTACTCCCTGGATGGATCAGTGTGTGTGAAAAAGTCTACATAAAACTTGGGAGAGAGGGGGATTGGGGGACAGCAAAGAAGCATGTAAGGACCACTTGCCAGAGAGCAGGAGACACTAGTTGGTAATAGACTTTATAGGGAAAAGTGCCAAAAATACAAGCATGCACACTCCATTTCTGACATTCTTATGTGTATTTTGTATTTGGCTGTCTCAGTTGTTCGGAGCTAGTGTGGGCTATTGCAGCATAAACCAGCCTCGAAATCTGAGCATAAAGTTTATACTAAGTGTAGCAAATATGGAATATATATATATTAAAAAACTAGTTTAATTTTCTTGCAAGGAGTATTTGTTTTAGCTGCCTGCTTGTAGTTTATTGGTGCCTTGGAATGGTTTATAGGCATTCATAAAACTCCCAGGTTTATATATTTGATCTATTTTATTCTTCTTTCTAACTATCCATTTTGAAAAATAGACAAATATTCTCATATTACTATGGGATAGCATGCCACATTGGAACCTTTATTAAATTCTCAATCTTTCCAGTTGTAAAAAAAAAGGGTGGGGGTCTTTCTTTATGAATCTAAGAATGATCAACAGGATTAAACCATAAGGACCATTTTTAAAACAATGCATCTGCCATTGGAGCCCACAAAGGCTGCAGTTGGAGAAGTTCTCATGAAATATTCATTTACAAGCATGAGCAAGGGAAGTGGATTGAGTTTTCTGCCATTACGGCAATGTGAAAGTGATGAATGGTCAGAGCACGGTCTCCTGCAAAGCCTCTTGACTTTGGATAAGACCTGCACTGTATATTTGCTTCTCCCTTCACTCCACTTCTAAACTTATTTTTAAGACTCAGTTATGATGACTTGTCTACTACAGTGTCATTTTAATTTTCTATCCCTCTTTATCCTTCTTTCTCTGTCTCTTTTTGTATCTCTCTCTCTCTCTCTCTCACACACACACACACACACACACATACACACACACTGTTATCCACATTAATACAAAATTACTCAGAACGTGCTCCTTAAATAGGATTACCAACCTCCAGGTGGAACCTGGAAATCTCTGAGAATTACAGTTGCTCTCCAGAGGACAGAGATCAGTTCCCCTGGAGAAAATGGCTGTTCTGCAGGGTGGATTTGAAGAAGAAGAGGAGGAGGAAGAGGAGGAGATTGGATTTATACCCCGCCCTTCACTACCCAAAGGAGTCTCAGAGTGGCTTACAAACTCCTTTCCCCTCCCCACAACAGACACCCTGTGAGGTAGGTGGGGCTGAGAGAGCTCTTGACAGAAACTGCTCTTTTTCAAGGACAGCTCTTATCAGAACGATGTCTTGCCCAAGGTCATCCAGCAGGTGCAAGTGGAGGAGTGGGGAATCAAACCCGGTTCTCCCAGATTAGAGTCCGTGCACTTAACCACTACACCAAACTGGCTCTAGGTGGCATTATACCGCACTGAGGTCCCTCCCCAAAGCCTCATCCCAAATCACTAAGAATTTCTCAATCTCATTAAGTGTGTGGAGAAGCTTTAATGTCCTTTCTCTCCCCACCATTTCCACCTTCAGTTGAACACACATGATATGGAACAGGGTCAATGTGGCAAGCTCCACCTTTGAGCTGCAATGACTCTGGAACAGGTCTCTAGAGCATGTCTCTGCAGAAGTGGCATACTCATTTTCTAAATAAATGATAAATAAATGCTCACTGAGTCTGCCTAGCCGTTATCTCATGTACATCTTTCTCTGTGCAGTTAGGAATTTTTAAAAGCAGGGTTTTCAATTATGTGGAGAGAACCATATGCATGTACATCTATTTGCCCATAATTCTGTAGTTGAGTCTATACAGAAGATTCATGTTCAGTCCCTGGCATCTCCAGTGCAAATATTTTAGGCATCATGACAAAAATGACTTCTGTAGAGACACTTCCTCCTTAAGTAGGAAGTACAAGACTAGATGGACCAGTGGCCCTAGACCATAGAAGGCAACTTCATTTATATGGACATCATGTACATGGACCTTCCTTACATGGACTATATAAGGCAACCTCATTTGTTGATAGGTACAGCCTAAAGTGTGTTATTCTGAGTTACTTCATAGATTTATAAAACATTTTTATGCACTGAGGTTCCAAATGCTGTTTTCAATGCCATGTTCATCTTTCCTTGAGCCTAGAGTGGCTTTTAACAATTTCAGATACATAGTCAAAATAACTACGGCAATAAAAATTATAAATAATTGACTCTGTGTCCAGAAAACAAGAAAGAAATTCCGTAGGACTGGATAAAAATATATAGGATCAGACTATGAAAAGAATGATTACTTCATTTATGTCATTGATAGTCCTCTGGTGGACTACACAGTGTTATGTCAATGCAATCAATAGGATGAGAGATCTACTAAGCAATGTAACAATACTAGGAGTCAGAAATCTACAGCAATGCAGAAATCTGAGTAAAGCATAACTGTCAAGGGCGTTGTCCAACCAGAAGAATTAGTAGATGTTTCTGCCACTACCTGCTTGCCTTGACTGACAGACTGGTTTGGCAAGAACAAGGTTTGCACAGGACCCAAAGGGGAATTACAAAACTTCAGACAACCCTGATCCTAAAGCCTTGTTGCTGTATAGCTAGGGTTGCCAGACCCCTGGTTTGGGTAGGGGTTCCCCTGAATTTTTTGGCTTCTATCCACTGCAAGCCAGCTGGCCAGCATGGGAAGCCCAACCCCCAAACAGGGATGTTGCACAGTGACATCCCCAATGTGATGATGTCACACAGAAGTGGCATCATCACGTTGGGACATCATGCAGTGATGCTCTGCTTTTGGGGCAAAACTCTATGGTTTTAGGCCAAACAAACCATAGAGTTTTGCCCAAAATGCAGAGCATCACCATATGATGTCCCTGACATGATGACATCACTTCTGTGTGACGTTATCACATCAGATGCATCACTTGATGTCCCCGCCCACCCCCAGAATGCCCCCAAATCCCCCACCAGCAAGCCAAGGGGATGTGGCAACCCTAGGTATGGCAAATTTCATCACAACTTCTATGTGCTCCCAGCAATCACCCCTCTGCTTAACCACAGAAGATAGGGACCTTTAGGTTAGTTTTATCAGGAACATAATTTTAATGCCCAGATATTTGTGTAATGAATGTATACCATTTCTGTTCCCTATTTAGGATGATAATATATGTCAGTAGAATAAGAAAAGATTGAACTTCATATGACATTTCTAAAAAGGGTGTGTTTTTTAAAGCTAAAAATAGCACCTCCAATTGCAGGTTTCCCACTCCAGTTTGTGGTATTTTTTTTTCCTTTTGTCTTGGGAAAAAATGGCCTATTGATTTTTAGATATGTTTTTGCAAACAAAAGCCATGTAAGCAGGCAGCTCATTTATCCAATTGCACTCTTGAAGTGGCTGTGATATTTGAAGTCCTCTAATTGGGGTTGATTGTACAAAGGCCATATCAACCTTAAACACCAATCTCCACTGACACAGCAATAATGGCATGACAGACGAGTCAAGAGGGTAAATGGTACCTGCAAAATCCACCTAGTAATAGACACAGGGAAAAAACACAAAGAACAGAAATGATTTTAAATTTCTCTGCTCAGACAGCTACAGACCCAACAAACAAGTAGTTTCCCCTCCTTCTTGTAAGACATGTCTTCATCTTCCTGTAACAAAGTTTTCACCTGATGTGATTTTAATCAGGGATGTACAAATATGCCTCTTTTCATTTTGGGGGGTCCATTTTTATTATGGGAGCGGTGGCGCAGGCGGTAAGTGAAGCCTGCATTAACATCTGGCCGAACAGGTCCGGCTGTTCGAGCCCCACCATGGCCGGGGTGAGCTCTCGGCCCTATGTCCCAGCTCCCGCCCACCCAGCGGCTTGAAAGCTCGTTAAAGGGTGAATAGACAAATGGGTACCTGCTATTAGAGCAGAGGGGCACCCGTCCCTTGTGTAGTGGCAGCAGCGGTGAACGATGAGCGGCGGCGGCGGAAAAGTATGGCGGCGGCTGGCGAGGCAAAAAGCGAGCGAAGGAGGCTGGACCAACAAGCACGGAGGCGGAGCGTCGCAGCAGGCCAGAGCCTAGTCTGGACAGAGGCCGCAGCAAGCATGTGCAGAAGTGCGAGTGGCCCAGGCCCGGAAAAGGAATTGCAACAGCCGGAAAGCGCAACTTCAAAAAAAAGAGAGAGAGAGTGTTATCGAAACTGTTCTGTTTTGAGAATAGTTCCGGGTGAGATCGGGTAGGTCAATATATACAGAGATTTTAATCAGAACAAGCAAGCCCATCTCTAGGAATGAACAACACGCTAGCATTCTGAATGAATGGTTGTCTTTACTAAGCAATACTAAAGCACTCCAAATAGATGCATTTGATCAGTCTCACAATATATCCTTAGTTTACACAGTTTATAGAAAGCAATAAGCATAGAGGATAACATATCAAAGCTATACAATGAGTGGGTTAAAAGGGGGGGAAAACTCATACTCATCTGGTATCCAATGAAAAGGAGAAATTTCCTCTTTCCAAGAAAGGCAGCCAAGGAGAGGCAGGTGGCTCTGCAGATGCCCGGCCTGGATAAGCCAGACCACGTGCGCGTTCCTGGAATCATGATTCCCGGGAAAGACCTGAGACCAACACAGCATTAGCACCATATAGAAATACAAACATAGGCTCATATCGTAACAAGAGAGAGAGACCAGCGCCAGAGAGGATGCCGCCGGCCTATCTCCCACAAGAAAAGACACCAATGAAGGTCCGCTACAAAAAGGGGTGCCTGGTAGGCTTGTCAGAGCTGCTCAGAGCCCTAAGGGGGTGAGTGGGATACAAACTGAAGGAAATAAATAAATAAATAAATAAATATTATTAGTGCTTCTGATTAATTTTCTTGTTATATGCCATAGTTATAATATAGGACATTTGTAGGCTATTACCAATCATCGTCCATATATCTAATAGTAAAGAATGGCCCCCATGTGCATCGGGGCCACTTTGACACAAAGAAGACTTTCCCACAATTGTGGAGGGCCCCCCCAGACTTTGAGGCAAAAACCTCAAACCCTGAAACCTTTTAAAAATTGATTGGGGAGTTTAATCTCTCCCAAATGGAAGAGCCTTGTCTGCATATGTGCACACAATGCACCTCCATTCACTAATGGCTAGTGAGGTTGCCAGGTCTGGGTTGGAAAATACCTGAAGACTTTGGGAGTGGATCCAGGAGAGGGCGGGGTTTGGGGAGGGGAAGGGCCTCAGCATGGTACAATGTCACAATGTCATAGAGCTCACCCTTCGAAGCAGCCATTTTCTCCAGGGGAACTGAGCTCTGTCAGCTAGAGATCGGTTGTAAAAGCAGGAGATCTTCAGGCCCCACCTGCAAGCCGGCAATCCTAATGGCTGGAGGTGAGCAGGGGAGGAGCAGCAGGAACTGTTGCCACTTTGGGAGCCTCTGAGCCAGTGAGCCAAACAGGGAAGCGATGGAGGCCGGGGAGTGGACCATTCCCAGCCTTCCGGGAGCCTCCTTCATGCCCACCACTGAGGCACTGAGGCAGACTCAGGGCGGCCCCTCCCCAGACACAGAACTGCCAAGCTCCAGGAAGTCAGCACAGCTCCCAGACCTGCTGGCAGGCTGATAAGAAGCTGGGTGTGCTACTGGGCAGCCAGAAACAGTGCCATTTTCTCCTCCCTTCCCCAGCTATGCTGCTGTTCCAGAGAAAGAGATGGGTGGCAGGGACAGGAGATGGCCAGGGTGGTGGTTCTGCTATGGTTTGCTTCTTCTTCTTTCTGCTTCCTCGTCACCCCCATCAGGGTAGAATGTAGGCAAGAAGAAGTGAGGATGACAGGGAGAAGGAGGTCCAAATCAAAGAGAGAAGGTAAGTAAGGAGCAGCAGGCAAGAGGAAGAGACAGGGGCTTCCTTCTATTTCCCCTCCCCCCAAAATCAGCAGTTGGATTATGAGAAAACAACTGCCCTATACACACAGGGAAGTGCCCCAGTGAAGAGGGATCTCGCCCACCCCATCCTACTCATTGTGCAGGGGTTTTTTTTCGCCTGGGTCTTCTTTCATTTCAGGTGGTGTCAAGGAGTCCAAGGCTGAACCCCATGGATCCCCATGGCTGTTACAAGTAACAAAACCCTTCTTTATTTTTAAAAATATATAAATTCTTATTTAATGTTTGTCACACAAAAGACATAATCTACAGGCAACACAATGCTCTAAAATCACACAGCAGGAAACCCCTCTATCTTAACTAACACATTTTCAAGACCTACATTAGATAGCACAAACCATGTCAAAGAGTAAAAGGCTACAGCTTATGCATTCTCTATGTTGCTGTCTATTGCAGTGTGTTAGGTGGCACAAACCTTAAGTCTAAGAGTCAAAGGCCACAGCTTATGCATTCTCTACATTGCTGTCTATTGCAATATAAGCATATAATAGTCCATCAGAACCCCCAGCTAGCCTCTCTTCTCTGGGCTCTTAGCTCAATTATAGTTTGTTTGTTTTTTTGCAGGAAGCCTCTAGAATATTACCTCATCACCCTGATTCCTCTCCTCCCATCCTACGGGTTGGAGGTTCTCATGAGAAACTAATTACCACATTTCCTGCTCTGGCCTTGGAGATGATCAGGGCTGTGTAGGCTGACAGCCCAATTAGTAACACCTGCAGGATGGAACAAGCCCTTTACCATTCACGTTAACCCTTGAGGGGGGATCAGGGGTGCTTTGCCTCATAGGTGGGTTTGCACATCTGTTTCCTATGTAACCTTGATAAAAGTTAGAGTAGTAGAGATCACGTGGGTGTTGGGTGACATGATTAATGCGAACACCAGCATGACTCTTGAGTACATGGTATGCTTGACTGGCACATTATTGGTCTGGTGCTATGTTGTGCACACTGGTGTGCAATCAGCTGTGAGTAGAAACCCAGGAAATGAGTGCACTGACTGGCTTTTGTGAATCCCATTCCAAAGTTTGCAGACATTAAAGAACCATGTGTGCAACAGAATTTGTGGAAGGAAGAAGAAGAAGAGTGTTTTTAATACCAGCTTTTCTCTACCCTAACCTAAGGAATCTCAGAGTGGCTTACAATTGCCTTCCTCTCCCCACAACGGGCACCTCATGAGGTAGGTGGGGCTGAGAGTTCTGAGAGAACTGTGACTTTCCCAAGGTCATGCAGCAGGCTTCATGTGGAGAAGTGGAGATCAAACCCAGTTCTCCAGATTAGAGTCCAATGCTCTTAACCTCTATACCTGTCCGATTCCCCATTCATTCAAAGTAAATCCACGTTTGATGAACAAAATAGAATTTATTAGAAGAGATGGTTATATCAGGAACACAATCATTGTTAGTAATGACTACGACAGTCCAAGGGAAACATAATAAAGGAACTTGAACCGAGACAGGACCAAAGAGCCCAATTCCCGCTGGCGGGAGTGTGATAAGTCTTAGCGCCCTTTCCTTGGGAACACAACGGTTCATACTACATAAACACAAATTCAGTTCTCAGGCCTCAGAATACATAATAAGGAGAGCAAGCCATAACTCCTTCCCACCACCAGCTGGTTAACCTTGAGCAGTTCCGCGGTGTGCTAGCAACAGAAAGTAAACACAAGAGGCAACAAGAGGGGGGATGAACCGAGTACAGTATACCATGCAGAAGAAAACATACAACACAATGGCAGCTTGCTGACAATACCAGATGAGGGGGGAAAGCCCTTTTAGTAACTCCTTCATTCTCTGACTTGAAAATTTTCTGTCTTCAGGGAACCCCTACGACATTGTTTTCACTGTTGAAGAACAATCATTGAAGAGCTTTCTGGGACAAGTCATCATGAGAGGTTTTGTTGTTTATACCAGCTTTTCTCTACCCTAAGGAATCTCAGAGTGGCTTACAATTGTCTTCCCTTCCTCTCCCCACAATGGGCACCTCGTGAGGTAGGTGGGGCTGAGAGTTCTGAGAGAACTGTGACTTTCCCAAGGTCATGCAGCAGGCTTCATCTGGAGAAGTGGGGATCAAACCCAGTTCTCCAGATTAGAGTCCAGTGCTCTTAACCTCTACACCAGATCAGGGGGGAAAGCCCTTTTAGTAACTCTTGCATTCTCTGACTTGAAATTTTTCTGTCTTCAGGGAACCCCTACAACATTGCTTTCACTGCTGGAGAACAATCATTGAAGAGCTTTCTGGGACAAGTCGTCATGAGAGGTTTCCTTGCTAGATCACACAAGCTAAAAATCTACATGGAAAACATTCTCATCATTCTCCAGCGATTGTACATTGATAGATAAACTTAGTACTGGTTGACCAAGTTGCTTGTTTCGGAGGGTTCATCTGCCATGATTAATCTTCTCACGATCAGAAATTATCAAGGCTTCCGGAACCTGATGATCTTCTTAGAAGCGCAGTTTGGAAATAACTGGTCTACCTCTTGCTATTCTTGTGAAATAAATATTGAAACCTCCTGCTCTTGCTTATTGCAAGGCCATAGATGAAAAAAACACTTTACCAGCTCAATCACAGCAGATTTACCAGCTCAATCACTTCTCATGAAGCATTACAGGCACCAGGCATTGGGGTGAGGAACAGTAAAAGCAACATAGGCCAAGTTCAGACTGGCAGTTTGCCCCGATATAGGCGCATGTGAGGAACGTTTCACAAGTGGATTAAAGAGGACGTTCACACAGGCACATCTGTCCGGCATTCCCCACTCGTACTCAACCTGTCTTGTCGTGCTTGCCTCCCGGGTTTAAAAGATACCTGGTGAAAGTGGTAGCAAACCCTGGAGAGCCTGTTTATCCTGCTTCATTCCGCTTCCCATGGAAGTGTGAATGCTAACCGCTGAAAGCCGGGTACAGCCCACGTTAATAATGCGTGCCGGCTGTTCATGTTGACTGACCTCCTAGCCTCACTCTGGCACCAGGAAGGTGCGGGTTATTGCCTTGAAGAGGGGGTAGTCAGATGTGCCTATGGCCCCAGCAGCCAGATCCTGCCCTATTTGCTGTTGTGAGGAAAACGCCACTTACAGCTGCGCCTCCGGGCCAACAGTGTGAACGCTCCCTCATGCCTCCTCCTGGTATGCTCCCACATTAGTCCACTCAGTGTGACCGGGAAAACCCGGAGCAGTTTGTTCCGGCTCTCTTTTGCAACGACTCCCTCCCGCTTCAAACTGCCAGTCTGAACTCAGCCATAGAACAGAATCATAGAATCACAGAGTCCAACCTCCTGCTCAATGCAGGATCATCTTGGAGCACCCCTGACAAGTGTTCGTGCAGCCACTGCTTAAAGACTACCAGACATCATTTAAGACATCATTTAAGACAGCCAATCAGGAGACCGGAAGGGAGGCTATTTAAAGCCATCCCTTCTTACCTGGGATGCTTTTACCAGTCACTTCAGAGCCAAACAGGAATTTCTGAGATTTCTTTGTTGTTGTGTACACCAAAAATGTGCATGCTCCATTGGGTGCGCATCCACGGAGACTTGGGAAAAAAAACCTTGTTTGCAAGGGGACATGGGCGGGCGCCGAATGCCACCGGAAATGCGATCAGACGCCCGCCCTTGCCCCGCAGTTTCCGGAAACTAGTACCTCCGAGGTACTAGTTTTTTGCAGCATGGTTTCGGCGGGAAGCCTCGGTTGAGCCACGGAAGCCCTACGCTTCCCAGATGTGCCGGTGAGATCAAGCCCGGAAACTCCGCCTGACTTCCGTCTCTCTAGCGTGGCTAATGTTCCGTGTGACCGCAGCCTAAGATAGCCAATCAGGAGACCGGAAGGGAGGCTATTTAAAGCCATCCCTTCTTACCTGGGATGCTTTTACCAGTCACTTCAGAGCCAAACAGGAATTTCTGAGATTTCTATGCAGTTGGTCTGGAAACCCTTTCTCACCTTCTTCACATTTGTTGTGGGAATGGTTGGGTCGCACACATAGGAAGGCCAGTTTAATCACTTTGGTGGGGAATCTCTCTCTATTTCCTCCCAGCACCTGCTGCTGCTCAAATGAACAGTGGTGGGGTTTCATTGATGTAGTGATGTCACTTCTGGTTAAAACCTAGAAGTGACATCAGTAACACTCTAGGATTTCACCATAGAGATTGGCAAAACCCTAGAGTGTCAATGAAGGCACTTCCAGATTTTAGGTGGAATTGATGTTGATGCATTGATTATGGTTTGTTTCTCCCACTCCCCACTCCTCAAAGTCTCCTGGGGTGCCTGGTAGCCTTACATATACGTAGACCTGATCCTAACTAGGACTGATAGGGGTTTTGGTTAAGTACTTGTAATTATGATTGGACTTGTAAACACCCTGAGACACCATAGGATCTTTGGGAAGCAGGGAGCCAACCAGCCACTCTTGGTTGAATTGTACCAGGGTGCTGTTTAGCTCCTCAGCACATCATCACTTGAACCCTTGTACTACAGAATGTTGGGGTTAATGGACAGCATCTGACAGCACATTTATTGCAGGCAAGGAAAATCAAAGCATGGCTTGTGGAGCCAAGGTAGGATTGGCCAAAGGCTGGCAAA
The DNA here is from genome assembly GCF_001447785.1 of Gekko japonicus. Classification (NCBI taxonomy): domain Eukaryota; kingdom Metazoa; phylum Chordata; class Lepidosauria; order Squamata; family Gekkonidae; genus Gekko; species Gekko japonicus. Next base: position 37,677 of record NW_015175409.1, read on the forward strand.
CCCAGGCCCCGGTCACACGGGCAGGAAAATGTGGGGGGGGGGGAAGCGTGGCTGTTTTCCCCAGAGCAAAATAACACGCGGTTGCGCGATCAGACATCCCATAGAGGTCCCGTCCAGGTCCCGTGGTTAGGAGGGAGGTGCTGATCACAGGACAATCCTGTGGTGCAGCAAAGAAGCGGCCTCTCTAGCAAAAGGCTCTGTGGGTTTAACCCCTTCCAGGGCTACAGAGGAATGCAAACTGTGTCCTCCATCTGGTCCCCACCAGGAGGAGCTTCAGCCGGGCAACCCTCCCACCACACCCCCCCTGCACCTCCTCCTCTGCCGCTCGGTGCAGAGAGTTCCTCTTGAGCATGCCGAGCCAGGAGTGGGGGGGGTACAGAAAAGAGGAGGGGGCTGTGTTGTTTGTTTTTAAACGAAGTGTGCGCATGCGCCGTTGGGTGCTTCTGCGCATCCCATGGAGACTTGGGGGAAAAAACCTTTTAGCGACGGGACATGGGCAGGCGCCAGATGCCACGACCTACTACCGGAAACGTGATCAGGCGCCCGCCCTTGCCCCGTGATTTCCGGAAACTAGTACCTCGGAGGTACTAGTTTTTTACCCCGCATCTTCGGTGGGAAGCCTCGAGTTTGCCACGGGATCTCTACGCTTCCCAGATGTGGCGGTGAGATCGCGCCTGGAAAATCCACCTATCTTCCGTCTCTGTAGCGTGGCTAATGCTCCGTGTGACCGCACCCCCAGTTTGGCAGCATTTTTGGTGAATTTGCAGATCTGTAATGAACAAACCTTCATTTAGCCCACAGCTGTGGTCTGATGTCTTCATTCCAGCCAAGGCAAGTGACTTTGGGGGAAGGATTCATCGCCACTCCTTTGGAGTACTTCCATTTATCAATGAACTCTGGATCACTTTTTGTTGTTCAGAAAACCTCCTGTATCCATCTCACAGATTGGTATGCATCTCATTTACATCCAACCCTCACAACGTCTCACCATTCAAGACTGCCTAAGATAATGTGTGCAAATTAGGTCAGTGGGTTTTGCACTGTTAGCCACAGAACCTGCAGAACTGGCAGTAGCAGAGAGAAACAATAAAGAGCGAGAAACTGCCATAAAAACCTTATAATACTGAGCTTTATTGCAAAAGTGTCTGATGCAAATAAAGTGCTGTAGACTGTACATTTGCAACATAAAGCGCTTCTCTTCCACTGATGATTCCCTCCCCCAATAAATTTCCAATTCTTTGTTAGACTGTGAAAACTTGAAGACATTTAGAAAGCTCTCATTCTTGTTCTTCTACTTTATAGCTGTCAGGGGCAGTAGAAAACACTCAGAGTTTCATATCTTTTCCATGAACACCTTGGAATTGCAATCTTGGGTTGCAAATATATCTGCATTGTAAAATATAAATCAAGACTGAGATGTTTTCTGTCTCGTTTTTCTTTTCTAAGCAGAAAATGAATACCAAACATGAATATGCAGAGCATGAGACCAAAAGAGATGATTCTCTATGAATGGAAGTTCCCAGAATTTTTTTTCTGAAGGAACAGCTTCAGCTTTGTCAGGCACCAAGTCACATCAAGGCTGTTGTGCATACTGAATATCAGGGTTTCCCCCCATACATGGGGCAAACTCTCCCTGTGGTGTTAGTAGACCTGGAAGGTGGGAAAAGAGAACGTGTTGGGGACTAAGTATGGGCATGAAGTGCAAAAAATGCAGTTTGGTTTGTGGCCAAAACACAGACAAAAATCAAACCAAACCAGTTCACTCTCTAACAAACACATTTGGCTTGTAGGCCCAGCACACCTCATTTAAAGGGACCACAATTCTTTTAAACAGTTTTCAGAAAGCAGCAATGATGACCTAGCCCATGTCCCTCCTTCAGATGCAAGATTTTCTTTCCATTTTTCTTTTCCCTTCTTACTGAGCAGCCCTTTGAATTCTATTTTTTTTCTGAAGAACTAAGACTGTCCCACCCTGTCATAGTATGATATTTTGCTGCTGGCTCAGCCCAGGTCTCTCTCTTTAACTTGAACTAGTGAAATGGCACTCAAGAGGCTTTTTAAAGTTCAAGAATAACAAAAACATTTTATTCAACATAGAGGGGAAAGATCAGGTGAAATCAGTTTATAAGGTCTGAGGTGAATCAATGAAGAACTCTGAGGTAAAATAGTACAGTCATAGACTACAGCTCATGTGTTTCAAGCAACTGAGAGTCTCTTAAGCTTTCAGTATACTTTCTTGTGCATATTTGGCTCTTTTGGATCCCAGAAGGCAGGGATACTCTGTCCATTACTCAAACTCCTTCACTAAACACACCAGTACTCTTCTTGAGTTTTTTTAGTGACTTTTCAGGATTTAAAAGATAGTTTCTAGACACATCTGACCAGGGATCACTCCACTTCTCAGAGCTATCACCCTTTTCCAACTGGGTAGGGAAATTCTTCTCTCATTAGAAGATCTATTCCCCTTTCTGGCCTGAATGGGGGGTCTTCACCTAACTACCCATGCCTCCTGCCAACCTTCCCAGTACTCCATCTGTGTTAAACTGCTATCAATAAGAGCTAAGCACAAACCTTGTCAGTACTAAACTTTTCTCTGTCAGGGCTAGACTCAGACTTGTCAGTACTAGACTTTTCTCAGTCCGGGCTGTATTCAGATTCTCTTCTCAGCATTCAGCTCTCAAGTCTTTCTCTGCTCAACGGATGCTAACCAATCAGATCTCTTGAAGCAGCTGATCACTTAAGGTTCTCTGGCTCTGTGAGGGATTAATCCTTCAGAGTAAACCCTGTTTACACAGCACTTCTGAGATTTTAAACTGTAGTTTGTCACATCAGCAAAAACAGCTGAGCAGTGGGAGCGCTCCCAGCCGCTCAGCTGTTTTCAGCCTTCTTGTGCAGTCCTTTTAAATTCTTAGTTTCAGAGATGCATTATCATCCAAACCTCTTGGCCAGGCAGGTTGTTGGTGAGACAGCTTTTGTTGTTGGTTTGATAACCTTTGATCCATAAACTCTGGCAGCAGTCCTCCATGGTTGTGGGTAGAGGTCTTTCCATATGCCTGCTACTTGAGGCTAACTGTTTACTTGATCCTGGAACCACCTGCATGTATGCTTTACCACTGAGCTATGGCTCTACCCAAGTTTGCATGGAGAACACGTAGAACATCTTGGCAGTGGCCAGTTGGGGGGGAGGGGGAAGGAGGAGGAGGAAAACTGGTTTTATACCCTGCTTTTGTCTACCCTAAGGAGTCTGAGAGTGGTTTACAATTCCCTTCCCTTCCTCTCCCCACAACAGTCACCTTGTGAGACCGGTGGGGCTGGGAGAGTACTGAGAGAACTGTGACTGGCCCAGGCCACCCAGCAGACTTCATGTGGAGGAGTGGGGAATCAAACCTAGCACTCCAGATTAGAGTCCACTGTTCTTAACCACTACACCACACTGAAGGAGTGATGATACTGAGAAAGTTTCTATGTTGTATCAATGTTTGGTCAACTCAAGCAGAGATGAGTCCAAACTCTGGAATGACCACATTGATGTTAGGTAGTGTACACACTAGTTTCAAACTAGATGCCATGCCATACCATACCATCAGTCTACAATACATCAATTGGTTCAGATTGACATGATACATTTTTTTATCGTCCAGTTATATCGTCCAGTTTGATTCAGGTTGAAGGACATTCATTTGAAAGTAGTTCTGATATCCAGGTGGCAAGAGAATTTATCCTGCAATCACAAGGCAATTTTTAAGCTCCCAAATGGATTTTGACCTCAGCAAAGTTTACATGGCCAGGGAATGTGATCAAGATTGCAGTCATGTTCTGTTAGTAACCTTATTAATTTGGATCAAAAAAGAGGTGGAGGGGAAAAAGGACATTAATGTAAGCACTATCACAATGTAATTATCTTACTGGAATTTAACTAGCACACTGGGATTAGCATGTTTATCTTTGCAAATGTATCTTTAGGAGTTTGAATAAATACAAGAACTTGATAGAATTATGGCCTTACTGGAAGGCAATGTCCTTTAATACTAAGCTGCTTGGAAAGCAATATCATTTGGGAACTGAATATAATTTGGGGGGATGAACACACATGAAGCAAGTCAGAGCCTTGGTCTGTCAAGATCAGTTATATTTACTGCCTGGCAGCAGCTCTCTGGTCTCAAGCTGAGGTCTTTCACATTCCCTCCTGCCTGATCTTTTTTTCTTTTCTTTTTTTGGCATTTTGTGCGTGAGTATGCATGTGCGTGCATGCAGGTATGTACGCATGCCCGTGTCTGGAAGTCATGACAAATTCTGGTGACTCCTATTGGGGCATGGGGGATGTTCAAATATGTGGTTTGATAGCCTGCCTCTGCCTCCTGGCCCTGGTATTCTTTGGAGGACTCCCATCCAAATACTTGCCAGGGTCGGCCCTGCTTAGCTTAGGAGATCTGATGAGATCAGGCTTGCCTGGGCTATCCAGGTCAGGGTCTGCCTGATCATTTTAACTGTAGATGCTGAGGACCGTACTGGGGACCTTCTGAATGCATAGTAGTAACTCTACCACTGGGCTATGAACCCCTTCTCACTCATAAGCCACTCATAAACCCCCCTTTTGAGAAAAGTAGGTTTTATACCCCACTTTCTTCTACCCTAAGGAGTTTCAAAGCAGCTTACAATTGCCTTCCCTTCCTCTCCCTAGGCATAGGCACAAACCACATTTTTGCGGTTCAGTTTGTGGTTTGTGGCCACAAATCATACCAGAATCTCATAAGAACCAGGATATTGGTTCGTGAACCGACCCAGTTGGTATCAGTTCATGAGCCATTTAAAGTTTAAATCCCTGCTTTCTGCCCCCTGTGGCTTTTCATGGGGGCCAGAAAGCAGGGTTTCCAAACAGCTGAGTGGTGGGGCTCTCTTGTGAAGAGCTCTTCATGAACCACCATGAACTGCGCCAAAATTCATGGAAGTTCATGGCGGTTCTTCACTTTGTGACAGTCACTTTGTGAACCACAAACTGGCCAAAATTTGTGATGAACTTTAGTTCACAGCCGGTTCATGCCCATCTCTACTCTCCTCACAACAGGCACCTTGTGAGGTAGGTGGGGCTGAGAGAGCTCTGAGAGAACCATGACTGGTCCAGGGTTACCCAGCAGGCTTCATATGGAGAAGTGGGGAATTAAACCTGGTTCTCCTGATTCGAGTCTGCTACTCTTAATCACTACACACACTGGCAAGTGGCATAGATTTAAGTTTTCTTAGGTTGTGATCACACGCACGAGATAATGCAGTGGGGAGGCGAGACTATTTCCTCCGGAGGAATTTGACCTGCGATCACACAGGCCTTGGAAGCTTTGGGCACAGCCTGCCACTGCATGATCAGACACAAACACAGGTGAGTTGGGGTTGTGGGGATTTTTGTTGTTTATTTCCGATGCGCTTAAACGAGGAATCAATTAATCGCATCTCCGCACTGAGGGCTGCCTATGGAGTTCACGATGATGTGCATACTAAGATGGGGGGGGAACAATGGCATGGAGTCAAGATGGCCTGGTCAGACCATCCCGATGCTATCAGAGTGCACTGGAGCGATCAGACATGGGAAACGCCATCTGTGGCCCATCACAACCCGTTTACTACCCGATTTTCCACAGTGTCTTTTTACTCTGCTTCTGCGGCAGAGTAAAATGGGTCGTCGACAGGTGCGGGGTGCTTCCCAGATGTTTGTGTCTGATCGCACCCTTTAAATCCGCCCGGCATCCGCGCCTATGGCAGGGCTAATTGTGCATGTGATCGCAGCCTTAACAAGGTTGGATCCAGGCTAGTATATGAGTCTTGTCAAACAACAACTTTAACTCAAAGATGTATTGCCAGGCTGGCCGAGGCTAGCCTGATCTCATCAGATCCTGAAAGCCAAGCAAGGTCAGCCCAGGTTAGTGCTTGGATAGCGGACCACTACAGAAGTCCAGGACTGCTACAATAGCAAACCACCTCTTTTCACCTCTTGTCTTGAAAACCGTATGGGGTTGCCATTAGTGTGACTTGATGACACATGTCATATAGATTTTGCTGTCACTACGTTCATACAGTTGCCCCATTCATGGATTCAAGTTTCTTACTGTGACAGACTGTACTTTTTAAGAGGCTTAAAAGTTCTGTATATAAGACCACAGGACTGTAAAGGTTTAATACTTCACAGAGCTGGAGAGCCTTGAGTGACAGGCTGCTCCAGGCAATCTGATTGGTCAGCATCAGCTGAGCAGACAGAGTCTTGAGAGAGCTGGATGCTGAGAAGATTCATTCCGATTTGAGTCTTGACTGGAGAAAGTCAGAATTCTGCCTTGATGAAGAGTGTCTGATGTCAACCTTAGCTGAGAGTGGTTTAATACAGACAGGAGAACTGGTAGAAAGTGGCTAGGAGGGGCCTCTTGCCTTGAAAACCGCATGGGGTTGCCATTCGTGTGACTTGATGACACATGTCATATAAATTTTGCTGTCACTACGTTCATACAGTCGCCCCATTCATGGATTCAAGTTTCTTACTGTGACAGACTGTACTTTTTAAGAGGCTTAAAAGTTCTGTATATAAGACCACAGGACTGTAAAGGTTTAATACTTCACAGAGCTGGAGAGCCTTGAGTGACAGGCTGCTCCAGGCAATCTGATTGGTCAGCATCAGCTGAGCAGACAGAGTCTTGAGAGAGCTGGATGCTGAGAAGATTCATTCCGATTTGAGTCTTGACTGGAGAAAGTCAGAATTCTGCCTTGATGAAGAGTGTCTGATGTCAACCTTAGCTGAGAGTGGTTTAATACAGACAGGAGAACTGGTAGAAAGTGGCTAGGAGGGTTTGGGAAGTAAATAGTGGTCCCATTCACACTAGGCGATTTGGGCCGGGAGCGGGACAGTTCGGGGGCGGATCAAACCGGCGCGATCACACCACAACATCTGGGAAGCATCTTGCTTCCGTCCCCGAACTGAATTGCATGGAGAGACCTAAAGAGTCAGACAAAAACTGGTGTTTCAAGAGAAGGGGTTTGGGTACTGAAAAGGATGTACCACCCTTCTGGGAAACCAAAATAGTTAGAGCAATATTAATAAAGTGTGCTGAAGAGTTTGGGGAAATTCTGGAACAAAAGCCTCTCCGTATAGAGTTTTAAGAAACTACGAAAAAGCTTATGAAACTCTCATTAGCCTGTACATATGAACTAAAGTCTATGCAAAAACTAATTTTACCTCAGAAATTTAAACCCCTGACTTCACCTGACCTTTCCCCTTGATGTTAAATAAAATCTTCTGTTATTTTTGAATTTTAAAAAGTCTCTAGTGACATTTTCTGTTATTGATGTTCTCAGGTCCTGGGCTGAGAAAATAGCCATTACATATTACTGACACAGGGTGGGGCTGCTAAAGTTACTTTAAAGAGAATAATATACATTACCAGGGCTGCTCAGTCACTGAAGGGACAAATAGAAAAACGGAGGGGAAATCTTTCCTCTGAGGGAGGGAAGTGAACTACAGACTGTGTTTGGAGATCACATTTTGGTGTGCCAGTTTGGTGTCATGGTTAAGTGTGTGGACTCTAATCTGGGAGAACTGGTTTTGATTCCCCACTCCTCCACTTGCAAATGGCTGGATGAACTTGGGCAGGCTCTGTCAGAGCTCTCTCAGCCCCACCTATCTCACAGGGTGTCTGTTGTGGGGAGGGGAAGGGAAAGGAGTCTGTAAGCTGCTCTGAGACTCCTTTGGGTAGTGAAGGGCGGGGTATAAATCCAATCCTTCTTCTTCACATGGAATTCTTTCCAAAAATTGAAGCCCTAGCTGCATGTTAACAGTTGAAATGTTAGCATTTTTGCAGATTTTTTTTTAACCCATCACAGTTGTGAGTGGCAAACATTTATTCTGAATGCGCCCATACTTGGAGAATTCTGAGTAGCTCTGGTATGTTTCAGATCTCAGATCATTACAGGAATACAAGGGAAGTGAAGAAAAAAGGTGAGGTATCCAGAATTTATCTACAAGATGACAAACTTAGCAAAACAGGTCAAGTGGGACCAACTATGGTTCAGGGGATGCAACAGAAAGAGAGACTCCCATGCAATAACTAGTATCAGTAATTTCCCACAACCTTGCCTGTTAATGTTCTCTAGTAATAAAAGTCAATAACAAGCTAGCTAATCCTTATTTAATTGGGGTCAGCTCAGTACTTGGATGCATCCATTTCCATATAAAAAGTCTCACTTTTTATTTATGTTTGGTTTGGGTTTTTTAAAAAAAATATCAGGTTCTGTTATTGAGGAAACGCCATTAATGTATGCATAATTGGAGACATCTTTCCAACCAGTTTATATAGGATGATGATTGACTTCTTTAGTATATCTTGGGTGGATAAATAGCATAGTCACAAATGGAAGGTTCTTCTCCTATTAATATGTAAATGTACTACTTTTAGTTAAGAATACTTGAAATAGCTCTGCTAGAAATCTGTTTTAAAAAATTGATCCAATTCTTAGCCTACACTGCACATTAGTGGACAACAGTACCATCTCAAGCTGAGTTACACTCTTCTAAGACTAATGAGTTCAACTGATTCAGAATGGTAAAACTCTGCTTAGGACTTCAGTACAAACCACTGACATCTGCAACTAAGACCCATGTGCCAAAAAGGTGCATATGTACAAGAGCCATAAGATACACAATAATCTGCATCTTACTTTTCCACTAAGCAAAGGTTGAAACCTTCCTCTAGTTTAAGACTTCCTCCAATGGAAGAGCCACTCACATTGGAGGAAGACTGTAGACTGAATATGTTTTCTTCACCTCTGTTTCCTTCCAAAATACTCCCATCTCTGTAGAGATGGCTACCATGGGGAAGCTAGAGGCATAATAATAATCCAAGGGTCTGGGGAGCCAGGTAAGAGTCGTGGCTATAAATGAAGCAGGTGGAGAATGAAAAGGAAACTAGCCTTGGGCAATTATTTAGCCTGATGTGTCTTGCAGAGTTGTTTTGATGGTTATTTAAATAAATAAATAAAACATGTATCCTGAGCTCCTTGTAAGAAGTGTGGGATATACATATGCAGAAAGGGAAAAAAATGATGCACATAGAAGTAACTAACTCGTTGCCCTATTAAAAAAATATATGATGTACATAGAAGTAACTAACTCGTTGCCCTATTCATGTAAACAGCAGTTCATGTCTTTTGTTTTTCATATGGTGTTTGGATTGAGTCTGGGTAGTATGAGAGGGGGAAGTGGGAATCATTCTCATGGGTGGTGGCAGCTCTTAACAACTCTGTCCACATATACGTCTTTCTACCTGCAACTTCGGTCTTCTCCTTTCCATGTTCCTCAGCCTTCTCTTTCCATGTCCAGCTCATTCCTCATTTTCCTCCTTCCACTATGAAACTGAAATTTCTTGTCTTATTTATTTATTTTATTTATTTTCATTACATTTATACCCCACCCTTCCCGCAAGCGGTCTTGAGGTTTCTCTTCTCTAAGGTATCATAGTTCATACGTCTTAACAACTCTGTCCACATATACATCTTTCTACCTGCAACTTCGGTCTTCCCCTTTCCATGTTCCTCCGTCTTCTCTTTCCATGTCCAGCTCATTCCTCATTTTCCTCCGTCCACTATGAAACTGAAATTTCTTGTCTTATTTATTTATTTTATTTATTTTCATTACATTTATACCCCGCCCTTCCCGCAAGCGGTCTTGAGGTTTCTCTTCTCTTAGGTATTATAGTTCATACATCATCACCACCTGGTTCTTTTTCAGGATTGAAACAGTTGTCTTCTGGATCAAGCTAGTCTCAGAATTCACATATCTGCCCTGGACGTCCTTACCCAAAATTCCAGTTGTTGGGTGGTGTTTCCACAGTAGTGTGGCAGAAAAAGGCATGTGGGTATGCTCAGAGGAGCTCAAGTGGGCATTGCTGCCTTTGAAGGGTTCAGTCATATGTGCAAGTTTCATGAGGGCTATTATATTAAGCACTGCTGTAGACAGATGGCTAGGTATTCAGTTTATGGCAGTTTTAAATCTTTCAAAGCACAAATGAAACTGTAAGTGTTTTGGAAAGGACAAAGCAAGTTACTGTGAACAAACAGCTAACAAAACACATGCTTAATTGTTAAGTGGAGTTCCTAATGAAACATCTCTTACATTTTGCGGAACTACCCCACTGGACTTGGGTCAGAATACTCAGCAATTAAAATAAAGCAGGCTGCAATATTTGAAACTGAAATAATGAATTTAGAATGCATGCTCAAGTACACCAAACACCAAAAAATGGCATTAATTTTGCTCTTTGAGAGTATTTAGTAACTCATGAATATGTAACATTACTGAGCTTAAACACCATTCCAGGCTCTCAAATAAACAAAATGAAAGGCCATAATTCAGTCAATGCCTGCTTTTCATGGGGGGGGGGGGGTTTTATAGCACACAGAAGCATGCCAGGCAGATCGGAATCAATTAGAGCATTAAACCATGAGAATGGATACAAAATAAGTGGTTTAGCTAAAGGGATTTCTCACATATTTATTTTCAGTTGGATTCCCATCTATAATTTTTTTCAGGGTTGGACCTAAAATAGAGACATATGCAAATGTACATCACTGTAGTCATTAGCATGATTATATTGTCAGTTAGAGATGTTGCAAGGGTGAATCTGGAACCTCATCAAGCTGGTTCATACGTGCATGGGCACCCCTTCATTTCCCAGCACTGGATTACTCAAACCAGATGACTGGCAGTAGAATACATGAATAGACTCCCTTAAAAAGCACCATCTTTGACTAGAAAAGGAAATACTTCTTCACACAATGCATCATTAACTCCTGCATTTCACTGCCATAAGATGTAGTGATGGTTTGTTGCTTAGATGGCCTTGCCAGGGGCTTAGATACATTCATGGAGGTTACATAAGTTAATGGGTAGTGGCTATGATATCTCAATGGAACTTAAGGGGCAATGGACACAAGTTGATCATTGACAACCACACAGAGAGGCTTTGGGCATCACCCAGCAGGTTTCTTATGGTTTTAGATGTGAGTCTTTAGTGCTTGATTGTGGCTGGATCATGTCCTTGATATCCAGCAACAACCTGTGACCTGTTCTTTGCCTGTGGCATGTTTAATCTGGCTTGATCATTGATCTCAGTCCTATATATTCCTTTAATGTTTATGTGTAATTGTGTTTGCTCACTTGCATTGCTCACTTGCATCTTTTTTAGCTTTGCTTTTTTGACCCCAACTTTCCAGCTCTCTGACTGTTTTATTTTTGTCTAGTTTGAATTCAACAGCAGTATGTAATCTTTATCTTTGTAAGCCACGAAATACGTTAAGAACTGCATGCAAACTCTAACATGGATTAAGGAGTAATTCATTAATACTTAAAGATAAACTGTCCCTTTGCATCTTTGAAGATGTAAAGAGTATGACTAGAGCTAAAAGAGGACTACAGAAGCACTCTGATTGATGCATTGTCATTTACATGGTCACTTTTTTGCAATGTTTTTGATAGATCCATTTCTTTAGTCCTTTTCAGGTATTATCTTTGACTGCAAGTACAGGGAAAACATGGTACACATGATCTTCCCAATACACACAGTTGCCATTTTACATGAATGAGGATCGAAGCAGAGGGCGGGGTAAAGAAGGGGGCGGGGCTTCACCACGTGACCGCCCCACCCCCTAGAGGTTCTCTTCCGGAGCTCCGTACCTGAGAGCTCCCCCCCGACTAGAGCCCTGATTTTACATCACGTGAAAAATCAGGTCTCTTGTATATGTATTCCGAAGGTGGAATGTACATGTGTTACCCCTTTCAGACAAAATGGCAATCATGTATGTTGGGGGAATCACATGTAGCATTCTCTCCCCACATGCATGGTCAAACATAAGGCCTGAAAAGTTCTTTCATCCTAGCCAGGAATCCAGAAGATTCTGAGCGGTTGCTGGCTAGTTCATTCCAGGTCTTGTGATGGACCTCTTTAGCTACTGTCTTAGAAGGCTCAAGGGGGACCATAATTTGCCCCATAGGAACACCCTTCCAAGAGCAACACAAATGGTAAGGAACTCAGCAAATGCTTTCAAACATCAGTAAATGCTTTCAAACATCCCTTTGTTCTAAGGCTGTATCATAACCTGAACACTGATCAGACTACTGGTCCATCAAGAACAGGAATGTCTACTCAGACTTACAGGAGCCCTCCAGAGGTCTTTCACATCTGGAGGTGTTGGAGATTGAACCTGAGACCCTTTGCATGCAAAGCAGAGTCTCTTCCACTGGGCCACAACTCCTCCCCTAAAAGAAAAAAAATGAGAGAAAACTGGCACCAAGGAAATCCAACTGGGTGATCAGCAGGAGAGGGTAGGGAATGGGGGAGTCCAAATCAAATGGTCCTCAGGAACCTCACAGAGAATGACTGGGACCTCAGACAGGTAGAATGCCATAGACTCCACCCTCCAAACCAGCCATTTCATCCTGGGTAACAATTGTTGCCAATATCCAGGTGAGGGCTGGAGATCACTCAAAATTACAACTGCTCTTCAGGTAGCAGAGATCAGTTCCTCTGGAGAAAACAGTGGACTCTGTCATTATACCCTGCTGAGTTCACCACACTGTTTGCCAAAAGCCGGAGCACTCTCCCAGAGCCTCTTTCTAGATCTCGTTATATTTATTTCCACAACGGGCCTTATTCTAGTCAATAAATAAAACAGTATGCAGTCCAAGGTGGTGGGGGAAATTCAGCTCCCCAGCCTCCTGGGGGGGGAGGGTACAAGGGATGGGGGGAGTATATGAGAGTGTCAGATGTCATACTGTCTCATCGCTGTCCTCAACTGAATGCCTAACTCGTTGTTCTATGAAGGTCCAGAAAGGGGAATGAAAGTGAGAAAATGATTCCTGAAAATTCTTTTCTAGAATTAAGCAGGTGGCAGGAAGATTTCAGTGCAGACGATGGTAAGTTTGCTGCGAATGCCATTTTGTCACAGTGTGTACACAGATTGGCAGAGACTTTCCTGTCCAAAAGCAGTTTAATTGCTACTGTCCTGCATGAACTGGAACACAGACAAAGGTCTCTTGAATCTCAACCTCAGTGTTAACTACAACCGACACTTTGGCAGAGCCCTCTCCTTGTTATGTTCCCGAGCTATCTGTGCCCAGTTGCCTGTGCCCTGGGCTGTTCCTGCAAGCATCTTTTGCTGTCCTTGGCTCACCATGACTCCGCTGTGCGGTACTTGGCTAGGTAGGAGCTGGTCTTTTGGCAAGTGCAGAAAGAAGGACAATTTGAAAAGACAAAATGTTGACAATTGAGCATCTGGTTCGGGCTGTCCTCATTGGTTACCTTCTTCCAACTGGGAAAGTGTGAGCGAATGATTCTCTGATGCTTGGTCTGCATGGCTTTTGCTTTGCAATTACTAAGTGGTGTATGAGGAAGTATGATTGTAGAGCATGCCTTCTTGAGGTATCAGATTAAAGCCTTGGAGACCACTGTGTAACTCTGCCTGCCTTTCTTGGGGTGCTCCGAATGCCTCTCTGTGCCTATTATGCAAGAGAGAAATTTAATTGCCTATAAAATAGGGAACTGTTTCTTTTCTCTATCTGGAACTTGGCAGGATATATCCCTTGGGTGAAGGATACAGTTCCCAAGACTTTTATTCCAGTGGGTGAGAGGAATATGAAGTTAAAACAAGAAATCTGTTTGGCATCTAATTGCCTCCTAAACACTTTCTTATGTCTCCCTGAAATTTGGCAATGGGATGGAAAATAAGGTCACAATTAGGAACATGTTTCCTGTTGCCAAAGGAAATGAATAAAGTAACTGAACACGTGTGATAAGTATTATAAAGAAAATGAGTAATACTATTAGTGAAAAAATGCAACAAACATACAGTCAAAGGCTTCTTTACTGTGTATGTCACTTTGAATAGAAAAAGAACAGAAGCTCACCTCTAGTTTTCTAAGCTTGGTGACTAGCTTGCATATGGATTTCAGCACTATCACTAAAGTTACCAGTCAAACACAATGATATAGGTTTCGTGATGACTCCTTGGCACCTGGGTTTTGGCCACTGTGTGACACAAAGTGTCAGACTGGATGGGCCATTGGCCTGATCCAAAATGATTTATGTTATTATGGATATATGTGCAGAACATTTAGAATAGCAATTTCTAAAACCTCAGACACTGGTAGTGTGCACTACAAGAAGGTCAAGCTCCCCCTGTTGTTTTCCTTCCCTTGAACCACAGTGGATCCTACTGATATATAGTTATAGAAGGGGATAAGAGTTTGTGACATCTACCACTGCAGTTCACAAGCAGCCTAATGACCCTGGATTGACCATGCCTGATATAAATAAATACATGTCCATGCATCTGGCTCCAACTGCATCCAACATTTCAAACAATGGAAATGCTCACAAAATTGGAAAATTTGACCTCCAAGGCTGCATTGGAGTATGTTCATTCATAGCCCAAGCCTGGCCTTCATATTTAGGAAAACAGACTATACTGTGGTAATGATGAGGGGCTAATTAATCCAAAATTAAGGAGAATGATCTTGATAGAGTGATTGTGATTTTTTTCTTGATACAGATCCAAGATTCTATGTTAGGACGACTACTCCTCAGAAGAAGGAGACTCCACAATGGAAGAAGAAACCCTATGGTTCATGATCCATACATCTCAAGCTCCTTGACCTTCAGGATCTTCTGGAGAAAGTGCTTCAATCATGGCTGACATCTCTCATGTCAGTTTGGTGTAGCGGTTAAGTGTGTGGACTCTAATCTGGGAGAACTGGGTTTGATCCCCCACTCCTCCACTTGCACCTGGCTGGATGACCTTGGGCAAGCTATAGTTCTGGCACAGCTGTTCTTGAAAAAGAGCAGTTTCTGTCAGAGCTCTCTCAGCCCCACCTACCTCACAGGGTGTCTGTTGTGGGGAGCGGAAGGGGAAAGGAGTTTGCAAGCTGCTCTGAGGCACCTTTGGGTAGTGAAGGGCCGGATATAAATCCAATTTCCTCCTCCTCTTCCTCCTCCTCATTTCCATATAAGAGCTTGAGTGTTGGGAAGCTAGTTTCAGAGGGCAGCCATACTGGTCTGCAGTAGAACAGCTAGATTCAACTCCAGAAGCACCTTAGAGACCAACAAGATTTTCTAAGGTGCTACTGGTCTTGAATCTAGCTGAAGTTCAGGAGGACCAGAAGCTGATTCCTGCCTAGGAGCCTGAGCTTGGGAAGATTTGGAACCCCTGAGTGGTCCCTTCTGCCTGCAGTCTCCCATTGTTTTCCCTGGAACCTATTAGCAAAGGAAGTAGACTGTCAGGGTTAAAGCCTGGACTAGGTGGAAGAGGGGTTACATTGCAGCTCCGGAACCTCTCCTCTAGTTGTGCACAGAAGGAAGATGCTGCTCCTTGACTCTTGGCAAAACTGGGGACCCAACTCTGGCTGCGATCAGATGTGCCTTTAGATCCAACATAGCTGTGAATGTTTGACAGATCTAAAGGGCACGCTCAGACAGCAACATCTGGGAAAGGTCCCGCAGTCATCGGCACACCGTGCTGCTCTGCCACAGAAATGGATTTAAAAGACACCAGGAAAAGTCCAGTCCGACCACTTGCCGACAGGCCACAGACAGACTTTCCCCTGTCTGATCACTCAAGCGCACTCACAAGCTATCAGGATGCTCTGATCATTCCATGCCAACTTGGTGGCGTTCACCCCCCCCCTTAGCAGTATGCGTATAATCACATACTCCATGGGGAACTCTCAGTGCGGAGGTGCAATCCCTCATTTATGTGTATGGGAAACAAATGGCAAAACAACAACAACAACAACTGCATGTGGTGGTGTCTGATCACAAAGGGATGTGTGATCTTGCAACTGCATGTCAGATTCCTCCGGAGGAAATAGGGGCACTTCCTCTCCGCTCAAAATGGTTCATGTGACCGCAGCATCTGACTCCAGGAAGGGGAAGGACTATGAGTTCTCTATATAAGCCTTCAATTGAACTCTAGTCTAGCTTGTGCTAAGTCTTGGGCAGCTATTTGCAACCAGGCTCTGGCTCTCCAGCTCTCCAGCTTTCACATTGAGGATCAGCTCCATCCTGGCCTGAATTTAGCTGCCTTCCAGAGACCCCATGCCTTCATCCCTAGTGCCGAATGGGTCACTCTAGCCCTGCACAGCTGCAATTTTTGGACAGTCAAAGGATTTTCTGTCCTACTGTCCTGCCATACGGATATAGAGAGCAGATGCCACTCTTGATCTATGGCATTGTGGGTTGTCCATGCATATCACTACAGTTTTGTTTTAAAGGAGAAAAAATAAATAAAGATTTCCGAGTATCATTTTGTAGTCACATCTCAAATGACAAAGTCAACCCTTCGGGCATTTGCTTTATCTGCAAACCATATTACACATTTCATGTTGCTTACTGTGGACATAAAAAAAGGTCCCCAGAGTACTTGTTCAGTTGAGGGGGGGGGGCTATAGCAGTGTCTGTGTGCATGACTGAAAATATTAATCAGATATGCACAGAAAAAGATACTTTCACTTGGCAAAATATAAAAGCTTTTCTAATTAATGGGCAGGGGTTGGGAGGTCAGGCATTCCCACTGCATTTCAAATGACATCTAGGGATCTCTTTTAGCACAACATTAGGGATATATGTATATGTATTTTTCATGCCTTTTAATCTCCTTTTAATTTGGGGACATGGCCAGGAAGACCATTTTCATTATATTTTCTTGGATAAATGTTATCATTTCTTTGGATTCTTTTATACCATTTTTATATTATAGGTTATTTTTTTATACCATCTCCCATTCCTGGATGGTGGCCAGGGGGTATCTGGCAACTCTATCTATATATAACGGGGGGGGGGGGATGCATCTTTTTCATCAGCAATATTTCTCTCTAATTTTGTTAATATGATTGGGGGAGTGCCGTTTCATCCCAAATGTGAAGAAACCATAAACAAAATTTGCACTTTTGAATCATAGAATCATAGAGTTGGAAGGAACCTCCTGGGTCATCCAGTCCAACCCCTGCACAATGCAGGAAATTCACAAATACCCCCACCCCCAGTGACCAGAACTGTGCAACAGTCAGTAACATCTCTCTACATAAAATCACAGGGACATAGGTTGAGTTTTAAAGCACCTTCTCTTATGAGATTGACAGCACAATCCTAAACAGAGTTACACCCTCTTAGTTCATTGACTTCAATCGAATGTGTAACTCCGTTTTGGTTGCACTGGGCATTCCCTCCAGATTTCAGATTTAGAGTCATTCTTTCAAAGGCTATCACTCAACAGCATGTCCTCAGATTTCAGCCCCAGCCCTGCTCAAATACTAACTAGTTGTACCAGGCATCTCACGAACTTAGATAAGCTGTGCATTATCCTTTGCATAAAAACATGCATTCACTCAAGGCCAAATTAGATACGACAAGCATACCAGAGAGCCAGTTTGGTATAGTGGTTAAGAGTGCAGACTCCAATCTGAGAGAACTAGGTTTGATTCCCCACTCCTCCACATGCAGCTGCTGGTGTGACCTTGGGCTAGTCACAAGTCCTCTCAGAGCTGTTCTCTCAAGAGCAGTCCTTGAAAGAGCTCTCTCAGCCCTTCCTACCTCACAGGGTGTCTGTTGTGGGGAGGGGAAGGGAAAGGAAATTGCAAGCCGCTCTGAGACTCTGAGTGAAGGGTGGGGTATAAATCCAATCTATTCTTCTTCTACCTGTTTTCATCCCAGGGACATGCCACCATGCAGGAAACTCATTTAAACTGTGCCATGGGGTGGATGGTTGGGACCACTGAGGCACAAAGGGAAGAGGGAATTCTTCCTTAGTCCTAGTGTGATTTTTCTGAACCAAAACAGTGGTGTGTGTGTGTGTGTTTGCATGAGGACAAATAATGCTCTCTGGCACAATTTCTGGTCAGAAAAAATAGAGGGAAGGAAGCAGGAACCCCTCTTCCCCCTGAGCCAGGGTAGTTTCAACCAGAACAGGGCCCCTATAGCACAGTTTAAAGGATTGCTCTGCTATGAACTCACTCTTTAAAATGGTGGCCCATCCCATTTCGTTTGTCCCCCAGTTCAGTAGAGCTCAGATCAGTACGGTTAAAGATGAAGATCTTGCTTATGACAGAAAACGGAACCACTGAAAATCAGGCTGAGGATGAAAGCTATGAATATTTCTAGAAGTGCCTTTTTTAAAGAATTAATGCTGTGGAAGAAAATGGTTAAAGATGAAGTATGCGTGACTTCAGTAACCCAGCAGGGTTTCTCTACCTTTTACATGAATATTCTATTGGTTAACCGTTTCTACCACAGGAAGGTCTTCATGGGATGGGAAAGGATTTTTCTTAATGTCTAATGAAGTGTGCCTTCTGACGGTCTGTGTTCTGGTTTGAATATTAATAGATGTTTAATATTATGTTATGTGTCATGGCAATTGGACAGAATACAACTCTATGAAAATTCCCAAGTTCTCCAAAGAGGTAATTATCTGAATGCTTTGAATATTCCTCCTCATTCTTTGAGGTTTATTGGTACAAATGAGGTTGTACTGTATCAAATTAATTTGTAAACAACTGAAGTGTACAAGCAAAAATTAAAATCATATTTGCTTTTTGAACGCATTGCGGGAGATCATTGTGACAGCATTTTCTCATTGAAACTACATGAGTTTAAGTTATATTTTACAGTCTTTACAGAGAGAGGGAGGGAGGGAGAACCTATCCCAGAACTGTATATAGGACATACCCCAACGGGTTTTGCATAGGATGCTTTAGTATACGTATATCTAATTTTTTCATTTCCTTTAGGATATATGCTGCTTCTCTAGAGTCCTACTTGAGGTGGCTTACAAGTAAAACAATACAATAAAATAAATTTTAAAACCTTATCAATATAAACAGAGAACAAGCAATTCAAAACAATCAATTAAATACAAGCCATGGACATAAAAACAGCAGAAAGCAACCTTGTTGTATAATTTAGCAGAGTACAAAGACAGTGACACCTCACACACATGTAAATTAGCTAAAAGAAAGTTTACTAAGACATTAGTAAGGGTTATATAAGTGAATAAAAACAATAAAATAGTCTACCTGGCTAGCGACATCTTTCTAGTTACTGTCTACTCCATGATGGATTCTCACATCTGATCTTAGAACAAAGGGAAGAAGAAGAACCCCCCAATGCATACATGCAAAGTATCAGGTAACATCACCAAACTATTGATTAGTCAATGACCAGGCTAAAGGTCACCTCCTTCACTACCATGGGAAATGCATACATGACAGTTCATTGGTCCTAAGCTAAGAATTAGCATATGCAAGCAAACAGATTAACTCTTTTCATGACATCAAGGAGAGAACTTGCAAATATCCCAACAAACCTGCTCAAAGCAACCCTAAAAAGTATCCCTAAAATAGACCTCAGACTAGAAGGAGATGATAAAATAGTTTAAATGATAAAACCCCATGGTTAAATCCTTGACTGAAATGTTTTGGTCTGGTGCCTAAAAGACAGTATAGTAAATGCTAGGTGAGCCTCAAGGGGGAGGCAAGTTCTAGTGAAATCCTTGTGTACAGTAGTGCCCACTTCAGAGTTTGTTCACATTAAAGAAGGAGGTCTATATGCACATCCTGTTGGTACTGCTGAGGATTGCACACAGAGGAATTAAGGGGAAATGAAATTCGAGACCTTGGCGTCCTATAAGTCTAAGCCTCTGGGGACCTCTTCAGCCTTATGGACTGGAAGGAGAGCACCATGTACACACTGGATCTTCAAGGGGCACAAACATACCAGAGAAACAACAATGTGGGCATACACAAGGTTGCCATTAAATAAAAACTGTGACGATATAAAATTCCTACATATGGGTGAATTCTGCAAGAAGCAGATTTACAGTCCCCGTAACTTCCTTCACCTACTTTCTAAAGGACAGAAATGAAAGCACCATAGAAAAAGTTGAGCTGTTCTGATGTCCAAACCAAAAACGTGTACTGCTGAGACATGCACACAGAGGAATTAAGGGGAAATGAAATATTCGCAAGGAGAGGAGAGGAGAGAAATCCCTTGGACTGAAAGAGATGAAAGAAAAGGAAGCTTCATGTCTTGGAGAGAGAACAAGGCTGCATATAGCCTTGTCCATCTGCGGCACAGCACAGGGAAGACAGCACAGTATTCATCTGTGCTCAGTGTGGGTGAAAAGTTCTGGACAAGTTTGTTCCAGTGGGAATTTGTTTCAGGCAAAATTCTGACCTTCCACAGCCTGCAGTTCAGCGTCTTAACCACTTGAGCCACCGCAGCTCCACTTAATGCACTTTAGTCATACCCATATAGTTTTGGAGACTTGGCTACCCTTAAGAAAGTTTGTCATCTTATTCATAAGCAAAAGTCCGGTGGCATTTTAAAGAGTAACAAAATGTATTCCAGCATAAATTTTGCTGAGTCAGAGCTTACTTCATCAGACTCAAGGAGGTGGACATCAATAGCAGATATATTTACCATTTTGTACTGTTGTTAGTACAACAAGTTGAACCGGTGGCATTTTAAAGAGTAACAAAATGTATTCCAGCATAAGTTTTGCTGAGTCAGAGCTTACTTCATCAGACTCAAGGAGGTGGACATCAATAGCAGATATATTTACCATTTTGTACTGTTGTTAGTACAACAAGTTGAGCAAACTTCAGAGGACAGCAGAAGACAGGAGGGCCTGGTGTGATCTGGTCCATGGGGACGCGAAGAGTCAGACTCGACTGTGCGACTGAACAACAACAACTGTTAGTCTTTTTTTTTTTAAAAAAAAGGTAATGCTATTTGTTTTTAAGCAACACTGGACTTCTGTTTAATTTTGCTGCAATAGACCAACAACAAAAGCAATCCTCACTGAGACACAGCTAGGGTTGCCAGGTTGACTTGCCTGGCCAGTAGGGGTCTCCCAGTGTCCTTCCAGGAGACCAAAAATGATGTTGACATTTTTCGGCCTACTCCTGGTTTCGGGCCGACATCCCGATGGTGGGTGACACTCTGGTTTTTGGGCAAAACTCTATGGTAAATTTGGATTAAAACCATAGAGTTTTCCCCAAAAACTAGATCATCACCCCCAACTGGAAGTAAGCCCGAAGCTGGAAGTAGGCCCCAAAAGGTCAGTTGGGGGTGGACAGTGGGGGGCAGCAGTCTGCAAAAGTAGGGGTTCCCCTGCTCCCACTGGTGGGCTGGCAACCCTAGACACAACCCCTCCTTAGAGATGTATTGCTCCTGTGGTTATATGCATCAAGAAATTGCTGGTGCATGTATCTGAGACATGAAGGAGGCCATGAAATCCAGGCTCAGAAACTGGCTTAAAAGAGAGTACTTTACCATTTTCTATCCCGCCTGCACACAAAGGCAAAGGCAAGCAACAGTTCTGGGAATCAAGAGCCACAAGTATACTGATCAACACTGTCCTTTAAATTATTAACTTTAACTCAGAACTCCATGGGGGGAGGGCTGAGCTAGCGCAAGTGAGGCTGACAAAGACTTCTCAGCCATCTTATTTTTACTCTGGTCAGCTCCACCCTGGCTTAGTGTCTGGGATGGATTCCCCTATTGCTCTTGGCTCCATGCAGCTTATCCATTTAGGTGTGTTGACAGGGCAGTCCACATCACCCTTCCCTAAGTCACTAAGCGTTGATCAGCTGGGGTGGACTTAGATTGTTTCTTGTCCCAAATCCCATATGAAGTGTTAGATCGCGCTAACAAAGGACTCGTAGAGTGATTCAGCAAGTGATTCAGCTTTATTGGAAGTAACGAACAAGCACTCAAACGCATTAGAAACCAGAACAGCAAACTGTGGGAGCTATGCTCCTTTTAAACATAACCGGGCTAATGTAGCCACGCCTATTTACAAATAACAACCAATGAGATTGCTTAGTTAAGGACCAATGGGAGTCTTTCCCTCCCAGGGAATAGTACTGTTCTGATTGGTCGCTGTTACAAAGCGACCAATAGGAAGTTCGGTCAGAGGAGCCCTAGCTTGGCTCGAAGCTTAACATTGAATGTAAATGGGCCGATTCAAGTGAGGATTCCAATACATTACAATTCCTCCCCCCTAAGTTAAGACAACACCATCGTTTAAAATATTTACAGTTGATCGATAATACATACATTAGTCAATACCAAATACTTTATTGCAGTCATAATCA